>NC_084548.2:78310370-78610370 GCF_033978685.3 Nerophis lumbriciformis
TATGGACTGGACTCTCACTATTATGTTAGATCCACTATGGACTGGACTCTCACTATTATGTTAGATCCACTATGGACTGGACTCTCACTATTATGTTAGATCCACTATGGACTGGACTCTCACACTATTATGTTAGATCCACTATGGACTGGACTCTCACACTATTATGTTAGATCCACTATGGACTGGACTCTCACTATTATGTTAGATCCACTATGGACTGGACTCTCACACTATTATGTTAGATCCACTATGGACTGGACTCTCACACTATTATGTTAGATCCACTATGGACTGGACTCTCACTATTATGTTAGATCCACTATGGACTGGACTCTCACACTATTATGTTAGATCCACTATGGACTGGACTTTCACATTATTATGTTAGATCCACTATGGTATGGACTGGACTCTTACTATTATGTTAGATCCACTATGGACTGGACTCTTACTATTATGTTAGATCCACTATGGACTGGACTCTCACTATTATGTTAGATCCACTATGGACTGGACTCTCACACTATTATGTTAGATCCACTATGGACTGGACTCTCACTATTATGTTAGATCCACTATGGACTGGACTCTCACAATATTATGTTAGATCCACTATGGACTGGACTCTCACACTATTATGTTAGATCCACTATGGACTGGACTCTCACACTATTATGTTAGATCCACTATGGACTGGACTCTCACTATTATGTTAGATCCACTATGGACTGGACTCTCACTATTATGTTAGATCCACTATGGACTGGACTCTCACACTATTATGTTAGATCCACTATGGACTGGACTTTCACATTATTATGTTAGATCCACTATGGACTGGACTCTTACTATTATGTTAGATCCACTATGGACTGGACTCTTACTATTATGTTAGATCCACTATGGACTGGACTCTCACTATTATGTTAGATCCACTATGGACTGGACTCTCACACTATTATGTTAGATCCACTATGGACTGGACTCTCACACTATTATGTTAGATCCACTATGGACTGGACTCTCACTATTATGTTAGATCCACTATGGACTGGACTCTCACTATTATGTTAGATCCACTATGGACTGGACTCTCACTATTATGTTAGATCCACTATGGACTGGACTCTCACTATTATGTTAGATCCACTATGGACTGGACTCTCACTATTATGTTAGATCCACTATGGACTGGACTCTCACTATTATGTTAGATCCACTATGGACTGGACTCTCACACTATTATGTTAGATCCACTATGGACTGGACTCTCACACTATTATGTTAGATCCACTATGGACTGGACTCTCACTATTATGTTAGATCCACTATGGACTGGACTCTCACACTATTATGTTAGATCCACTATGGACTGGACTCTCACTATTATGTTAGATCCACTATGGACTGGACTCTCACAATATTATGTTAGATCCACTATGGACTGGACTCTCACACTATTATGTTAGATCCACTATGGACTGGACTCTCACTATTATGTTAGATCCACTATGGACTGGACTCTCACACTATTATGTTAGATCCACTATGGACTGGACTCTCACACTATTATGTTAGATCCACTATTGACTGGACTCTTACTATTATGTTAGATCCACTATGGACTGGACTCTCACACTATTATGTTAGATCCACTATGGACTGGACTCTCACACTATTATGTTAGATCCACTATGGACTGGACTCTCACTATTATGTTAGATCCACTATGGACTGGACTCTCACACTATTATGTTAGATCCACTATGGACTGGACTCTCACACTATTATGTTAGATCCACTATGGACTGGACTCTCACACTATTATGTTAGATCCACTATGGACTGGACTCTCACACTATTATGTTAGATCCACTATGGACTGGACTCTCACACTATTATGTTAGATCCACTATGGACTGGACTCTCACTATTATGTTAGATCCACTATGGACTGGACTCTCACTATTATGTTAGATCCACTATGGACTGGACTCTCACACTATTATGTTAGATCCACTATGGACTGGACTCTCACTATTATGTTAGATCCACTATGGACTGGACTCTCACTATTATGTTAGATCCACTATGGACTGGACTCTCACTATTATGTTAGATCCACTATGGACTGGACTCTCACACTATTATGTTAGATCCACTATGGACTGGACTCTCACTATTATGTTAGATCCACTATGGACTGGACTCTCACTATTATGTTAGATCCACTATGGACTGGACTCTCACTATTATGTTAGATCCACTATGGACTGGACTCTCACTATTATGTTGGATCCACTATGGACTGGACTCTCACACTATTATGTTAGATCCACTATGGACTGGACTCTCACTATTATGTTAGATCCACTATGGACTGGACTCTCACACTATTATGTTAGATCCACTATGGACTGGACTCTTACTATTATGTTAGATCCACTATGGACTGGACTCTTACTATTATGTTAGATCCACTATGGACTGGACTCTTACTATTATGTTAGATCCACTATGGACTGGACTCTCACACTATTATGTTAGATCCACTATGGACTGGACTCTTACTATTATGTTAGATCCACTATGGACTGGACTCTCACACTATTATGTTAGATCCACTATGGACTGGACTCTTACTGTTATGTTAGATCCACTATGGACTGGACTTTCTCACTATTATGTTGGATCCACTATGGACTGGACTCTTACTATTATGTTAGATCCACTATGGACTGGACTCTCACTATTATGTTAGATCCACTATGGACTGGACTCTCACTATTATGTTAGATCCACTATGGACTGGACTCTCACACTATTATGTTAGATCCACTATGGACTGGACTCTCACACTATTATGTTAGATCCACTATTGACTGGACTCTTACTATTATGTTAGATCCACTATGGACTGGACTCTCACACTATTATGTTAGATCCACTATGGACTGGACTCTCACTATTATGTTAGATCCACTATGGACTGGACTCTCACACTATTATGTTAGATCTACTATGGACTGGACTCTCACACTATTATGTTAGATCCACTATGGACTGGACTCTCACACTATTATGTTAGATCCACTATGGACTGGACTCTCACACTATTATGTTAGATCCACTATGGACTGGACTCTCACTATTATGTTAGATCCACTATGGACTGGACTCTCACACTATTATGTTAGATCCACTATGGACTGGACTTTCACATTATTATGTTAGATCCACTATGGACTGGACTCTTACTATTACCGGTATGTTAGATCCACTATGGACTGGACTCTTACTATTATGTTAGATCCACTATGGACTGGACTCTCACACTATTATGTTAGATCCACTATGGACTGGACTCTCACACTATTATGTTAGATCCACTATAGACTGGACTCTCACACTATTATGTTAGATCCACTATGGACTGGACTCTCACACTATTATGTTAGATCCACTATGGACTGGACTCTCACTATTATGTTAGATCCACTATGGACTGGACTCTCACACTATTATGTTAGATCCAGTATGGACAGGACTCTCACACTATTATGTTAGATCCACTATGGACTGGACTCTCACACTATTATGTTAGATCTACTATGGACTGGACTCTCACTATTATGTTAGATCCACTATGGACTGGACTCTCACACTATTATGTTAGATCCACTATGGACTGGACTCTCACACTATTATGTTAGATCCACTATGGACTGGACTCTCACACTATTATGTTAGATCCACTATGGACTGGACTCTCACACTATGATGTTAGATCCACTATGGACTGGACTCTCACTATTATGTTAGATCCACTATGGACTGGACTCTTACTATTATGTTAGATCCACTATGGACTGGACTCTCACTATTACGTTAGATCCACTATGGACTGGACTCTCACTATTATGTTAGATCCACTATGGACTGGACTCTCACACTATTATGTTAGATCCACTATGGACTGGACTCTCACACTATTATGTTAGATCCACTATGGACTGGACTCTCACTATTATGTTAGATCCAGTATGGACTGTACTCTCTCACTATTATGTTAGATCCACTATGGACTGGACTCTCACTATTATGTTAGATCCACTATGGACTGGACTCTCACACTATTATGTTAGATCCACTATGGACTGGACTCTCACTATTATGTTAGATCCACTATGGACTGGACTCTCTCACTATTATGTTAGATCCACTATGGACTGTACTCTCACTATTATGTTAGATCCACTATGGACTGGACTCTCACAATATTATGTTAGATCCACTATGGACTGGACTCTCACACTATTATGTTAGATCCACTATGGACTGGACTCTCACAATATTATGTTAGATCCACTATGGACTGGACTCTCACACTATTATGTTAGATCCACTATGGACTGGACTCTCACACTATTATGTTAGATCCACTATGGACTGGACTCTCACACTATTATGTTAGATCCACTATTGACTGGACTCTTACTATTATGTTAGATCCACTATGGACTGGACTCTCACACTATTATGTTAGATCCACTATGGACTGGACTCTCACTATTATGTTAGATCCACTATGGACTGGACTCTCACACTATTATGTTAGATCTACTATGGACTGGACTCTCACACTATTATGTTAGATCCACTATGGACTGGACTCTCACACTATTATGTTAGATCCACTATGGACTGGACTCTCACACTATTATGTTAGATCCACTATGGACTGGACTCTCACTATTATGTTAGATCCACTATGGACTGGACTCTCACACTATTATGTTAGATCCACTATGGACTGGACTTTCACATTATTATGTTAGATCCACTATGGACTGGACTCTTACTATTACCGGTATGTTAGATCCACTATGGACTGGACTCTTACTATTATGTTAGATCCACTATGGACTGGACTCTCACACTATTATGTTAGATCCACTATGGACTGGACTCTCACACTATTATGTTAGATCCACTATAGACTGGACTCTCACACTATTATGTTAGATCCACTATGGACTGGACTCTCACACTATTATGTTAGATCCACTATGGACTGGACTCTCACTATTATGTTAGATCCACTATGGACTGGACTCTCACACTATTATGTTAGATCCAGTATGGACAGGACTCTCACACTATTATGTTAGATCCACTATGGACTGGACTCTCACACTATTATGTTAGATCTACTATGGACTGGACTCTCACTATTATGTTAGATCCACTATGGACTGGACTCTCACACTATTATGTTAGATCCACTATGGACTGGACTCTCACACTATTATGTTAGATCCACTATGGACTGGACTCTCACACTATTATGTTAGATCCACTATGGACTGGACTCTCACTATTATGTTAGATCCACTATGGACTGGACTCTTACTATTATGTTAGATCCACTATGGACTGGACTCTCACTATTACGTTAGATCCACTATGGACTGGACTCTCACTATTATGTTAGATCCACTATGGACTGGACTCTCACACTATTATGTTAGATCCACTATGGACTGGACTCTCACACTATTATGTTAGATCCACTATGGACTGGACTCTCACTATTATGTTAGATCCAGTATGGACTGTACTCTCTCACTATTATGTTAGATCCACTATGGACTGGACTCTCACTATTATGTTAGATCCACTATGGACTGGACTCTCACACTATTATGTTAGATCCACTATGGACTGGACTCTCACTATTATGTTAGATCCACTATGGACTGGACTCTCTCACTATTATGTTAGATCCACTATGGACTGTACTCTCACTATTATGTTAGATCCACTATGGACTGGACTCTCACAATATTATGTTAGATCCACTATGGACTGGACTCTCACACTATTATGTTAGATCCACTATGGACTGGACTCTCACAATATTATGTTAGATCCACTATGGACTGGACTCTCACACTATTATGTTAGATCCACTATGGACTGGACTTTCACTATTATGTTAGATCCACTATGGACTGGACTCTCACTATTATGTTAGATCCACTATGGACTGGACTCTCACACTATTATGTTAGATCCACTATGGACTGGACTCTCACACTATTATGTTAGATCCACTATGGACTGGACTCTCACACTATTATGTTAGATCCACTATGAACTGGACTCTCACTATTATGTTAGATCCACTATGGACTGGACTCTCACACTATTATGTTAGTTCCACTATGGACTGGACTCTCACACTATTTTGTTAGATCCACTATGAACTGGACTCTCACACTATTATGTTAGATCCACTATGGACTGGACTCTCACACTATTATGTTAGATCCACTATGGACTGGACTCTCACACTATTATGTTAGATCCACTATGGACTGGACTCTCACTATTATGTTAGATCCACTATGGACTGGACTCTCACACTATTATGTTAGATCCACTATGGACTGGACTCTCACTATTATGTTATATCCACTATGGACTGGACTCTCACTATTATGTTAGATCCACTATGGACTGGACTCTCACTATTATGTTAGATCCACTATGGACTGGACTCTCACTATTATGTTAGATCCACTATGGACTGGACTCTCACACTATTATGTTAGATCCACTATGGACTGGACTCTCACACTATTATGTTAGATCCACTATGGACTGGACTCTCTCACTATTATGTTAGATCCACTATGGACTGGACTCTCACACTATTATGTTAGATCCACTATGGACTGGACTCTCACACTATTATGTTAGATCCACTATGGACTGGACTCTCACACTATTATGTTAGATCCACTATGGACTGGACTCTCACTATTATGTTAGATCCACTATGGACTGGACTCTCACACTATTATGTTAGATCCACTATGGACTGGACTCTCACACTATTATTTTAGATCCACTATGGACTGGACTCTCACTATTATGTTAGATCCACTATGGACTGGACTCTCACACTATTATGTTAGATCCACTATGGACTGGACTCTCACACTATTATGTTAGATCCACTATGGACTGGACTCTCACACTATTATGTTAGCTCCACTATGGACTGGACTCTCACTATTATGTTAGATCCACTATGGACTGGACTCTCACTCTATTATGTTAGATCCACTATGGACTGGACTCTCACACTATTATGTTGGATCCACTATGGACTGGACTCTCACTATTATGTTAGATCCACTATGGACTGGACTCTCACTATTATGTTAGATCCACTATGGACTGGACTCTCACTATTATGTTAGATCCACTATAGACTGGACTCTCACACTATTATGTTAGATCCACTATGGACTGGACTCTCACACTATTATGTTAGATCCACTATGGACTGGACTCTCACTATTATGTTAGATCCACTATGGACTGGACTCTCACTATTATGTTAGATCCACTATGGACTGGACTCTCACACTATTATGTTAGATCCACTATGGACTGGACTCTCACTATTATGTTAGATCCACTATGGACTGGACTCTCACTATTATGTTAGATCCACTATGGACTGGACTCTCACTATTATGTTAGATCCACTATGGACTGGACTCTCACACTATTATGTTAGATCCACTATGGACTGGACTCTCACACTATTATGTTAGATCCACTATGGACTGGACTCTCACACTATTATGTTAGATCCACTATGGACTGGACTCTCACACTATTATGTTAGATCCACTATGGACTGGACTCTTACTACTATGTTAGATCCACTATGGATTGGACTCTCACTATTATGTTAGATCCATTATGGACTGGACTCTCACACTATTATGTTAGATCCACTATGGACTGGACTTTCACACTATTATGTTAGATCCACATGGACTGGACTCTCACTATTATGTTAGATCCACTATGGACTGGACTCACACTATTATGTTAGATCCACTATGGACTGGACTCTCACTATTATGTTAGATCCACTATGGACTGGACTCTCACACTATTATGTTAGATCCACTATGGACTGGACTCACACTATTATGTTAGATCCACTATGGACTGGACTCTCACACTATTATGTTAGATCCACTATGGACTGGACTCTCACACTATTATGTTAGATCCACTATGGACTGGACTCTCACATTATTATGTTAGATCCACTATGGACTGGACTCTCACTATTATGTTAGATCCACTATGGACTGGACTCTCACACTATTATGTTAGATCCACTATGGACTGGACTCTCACACTATTATGTTAGATCCACTATGGACTGGACTCTCACATTATTATGTTAGATCCACTATGGACTGGACTCTCACACTATTATGTTAGATCCACTATGGACTGGACTCTCACATTATTATGTTAGATCCACTATGGACTGGACTCACACTATTATGTTAGATCCACTATGGACTGGACTCTCACTATTATGTTAGATCCACTATGGACTGGACTCTCACACTATTATGTTAGATCCACTATGGACTGGACTCACACTATTATGTTAGATCCACTATGGACTGGACTCTCACTATTATGTTAGATCCACATGGACTGGACTCTCACACTATTATGTTAGATCCACTATGGACTGGACTCTCACTATTATGTTAGATCCACTATGGACTGGACTCTCACACTATTATGTTAGATCCACTATGGACTGGACTCTCACACTATTATGTTAGATCCACTATGGACTGGACTCTCACACTATTATGTTAGATCCACTATGGACTGGACTCTTACTATTATGTTAGATCCACTATGGACTGGACTCTCACTATTATGTTAGATCCACTATGGACTGGACTCTCACTATTATGTTAGATCTACTATGGACTGGACTCTCACTATTACGTTAGATCCACTATGGACTGGACTCTCACTATTATGTTACATCCACTATGGACTGGACTCTCACTATTACGTTAGATCCACTATGGACTGGACTCTCACTATTATGTTAGATCCACTATGGACTGGACTCTCACACTATTATGTTAGATCCACTATGGACTGGACTCTCACACTATTATGTTAGATCCACTATTGACTGGACTCTTACTATTATGTTAGATCCACTATGGACTGGACTCTCTCAATATTATGTTAGATCCACTATGGACTGGACTCTCACACTATTATGTTAGATCCACTATGGACTGGACTCTCACTATTATGTTAGATCCACTATGGACTGGACTCTCTCACTATTATGTTAGATTCACTATGGACTGGACTCTCACTCTATAACTAGATCCACTATGGACTGGACTCTCTCACTATTATGTTAGATTCACTATGGACTGGACTCTCACTCTATAACTAGATCCACTATGGACTGGACTCTCACACTATTATGTTAGATCCACTATGGACTGGACTCTCACTATTATGTTAGATCCACTATGGACTGGACTCTCACTATTATGTTAGATCCACTATGGACTGGACTCTCACTATTATGTTAGATCCACTATGGACTGGACTCTCACTATTATGTTAGATCCACTATGGACTGGACTCTCACATATGCGGTCCTCTCCAAGGTTTCTCATAGTCATTCACATCGACGTCCCCCTGGGTTGTGAGTTTTTCCTTGCCCTTATGTGGGCTCTGTACCGCGGATGTCGTTGTGGCTTGTGCAGCCCTTTGAGACACTTGTGATTTAGGGCTATATAAGTAAATATTGATTGATTGATTGGGGAATTTCGTTTTTAATGGGGAAAGAGCTTAATGTCTTGTGTTTTCATGTTAGCCTTTTAGATAGCTATCTTAAGTTCTCTAGTAAATGAGCAGTGTCACTGGTCCGTGACTTTATCAAAGGGTTATCAGTCCTGGTTTTATGATCATTTTGAATTAAAAGGGTTTTATTGCGGTTTATCATAATGCTGTTTACCGTTACATCCTTAATTTGTTTCTACTGGAAGAAAAACTCTATTGGTGCCACGTCTCTCATGCGATACACACATGGGTGCATGCACAAAAAGGATCATTTGGACATGCACTGAAAGAAAGACGCACACAAAAAAACAAGCAAAGCAGTATTTGAACCAGCAACCAGTCCAAACTTTTACATGTTTGTTATTGGAGAATGTTAAACCAACAACCTTCAAGACTAAATCAAAGTCCTGAGTGTAAGACAAATACTGAACAAGACATGCATCAGGTCAACTTCTAGTTTGGTGAGTTTGGTGAGCAGTCAGACAGGAGTTACCAGGAGAGGACAAGCTGGAGGAAGGTGACTCACCAGAGTAGGGAAAAAGGCATGTGCCATGGTGAGTTTCTCTACCTTGTCTCGGCCGGAGAAAGTGCCGCCAGCCCCAGCAGGTAAGAAGCAGTTCTGCAGCTCCAGCTGGCCGAGGTTTGCCACAATCACCCGGCTTGAACTTGAGCTTTCTGGGATGATTATTACTGGAGCACCAGCCTGGATGTCCAGCAGAACCCTGGAGGCCCGCTGAGGACGGTCCCTTATCTGCAAGAAAAAGACAAGTCTTACTGTTGGAATAATTGTTTGTAAGTTATCACAAAAGAAACGTTGTATTATGAATGCTGTCTTTCGAGGCCTAACGAGAGGAAGAAGGCTCGTGAAACGCCACTGTGATTTCAACACGGACAGATGGCAGGATCTGCTCAACTCCCAGAGGAACTCTCTTTGAAGTGTTAAACGAACTCTCTCTGAAGTATTTCACAAACTCTCTTCCAACTATTTGGTAACCGAGGTCAACGCTATTTACGACCCGCTGCCCTCTTGAAGTTGCTGTGGTCAGGAGACGGGAGGGGTTAAAGTTAAAAAGTTAAAGTCCCAATGATTGTCACACACACACTAGGTGTGGTGAAATGTGTCCTCTGCATTTGACCCATCCCCTTGATCACCCCCTGGGAGGTGAGGGGAGCAGTGAGCAGCAGCAGTGCTGCGCCCGGGAATCATTTTTGGTGATTTAACCCCCAATTCCAACCCTTGATGCTGAGTGCCAAGCAGGGACGTAATGGGTCCCATTTTTATAGTCTTTGGTATGACTCGGCCGGGGTTTGAACTCACAACCTACCGATCTCAGGGCGGACACTCTAACCACTAGGCCACTGTCCTCCAACACCTGCCCCAGCTGGATCCAGGAAGAGCCCAAGCCCGAGAAATCCCACTTCTTGGACTTCAAAGCGACCGAAAACAATGACTGTTTTACATACTCCCCATTCCTGCTGAGACATGTGTTGGTGCGTGAACATTGAATATTGTAATAAAGAGGTGACGAAAACCTTCTTGGTCAGAGCGTGGTGCAGGACTGTACAGAGAGTGCAGTGGCCATGTCTCTCCTCAATATTGAGTCCAAATTGAATTCTGTCTCTGTTTGATTCCTTGCCTTTTGTCTTGTTTAATAGATGTCCTCAGTGTTTGAATGTGACACTTACTAAATGGTAAATGGGTTATACTTGTATCGTGCTTTTAGACACTATTTCCAGGTGCCCTAATCACTTGGCCCGGTGTATCAAATCAAGCACTTAGGCATGGAGACTGTTTCTACAAACATTTGTGAAAGAATGGGCCGCTTTCAGTCATTTCCAGCGTGGAAATGTCATAGGATGCAACAAATCCAGTCCTGAAATGTCCTCGCTCCTAAATATTCCAAAGTCAACTTTATTATAAGAAAAGTGAAGAGTTTGGGAACAACAGCAACTCAGCCACCAAGTGGTAGGCCACGTAAACTGACAAGAGAGGTCAGCATAGTGCAAAGACTTTCTGCACAGTCACTTGCTACAGAGCTCCAAACTTCATGGCACCTTCCAATTAGCCCACGTGCAGTACGCAGAGCAACTGCATCTAAGCCATACATCACCAAGTCCAATGGAAAGCGTGGGATGCGGTGGTGTAAAGGACATCACCACTGGACTCTAGAGCAGTGGACTGATGAATCACACTTTTCCATCTGGCAATCTGATGGACCAGTCTGGGTTTGGAGGTTGCCAGGAGAACGCTACATTTCGGACTGCATTGTGCAGAGTGTGAAATTTGGTGAAGGAGGAATTATGGTGCGAGGTTGTTTTTCAGGAGTTGGGCTGAACATCCGCACCGTGACACAACATAAACACAACAGAACAAATACCCAGAATCCCTTGCATCCCTAACTCTTCCGGGCTACAATATACACCCCCGCTACCACCAAACCCCGCCCCCCCAACCACGCCCCCCCACACGCCCCTTCAATCTCCCGAATTCGAAGGTCTCAAGGTTGGCAAGTATGGTGGTAATAAGGTTTTGGACACAATGCATACCTGCCAACTTTTGAAATCAGAAAAACCTAGTAGCCAGGGTCCAGTCATGTCCATTCAGACAGGTTAAAATGTTGCTAAAACCATCACTTTTCTATCAGTCACAGTGACTTTTCAAAACAAAAATATTACAGCAAAAATCATATGGGTTGATTGTAGGGCTGAAACGACGCGTCGACGTAGTCGACGTCATCGGTTACGTAAATACGTCGAGGACGTTTTTGTTCGTCGACGCGTCGCATATTTACGTCACACTACCGTCATGGCGGAGCGCAAAGCAGACGATGCGAGCGGTGCGAGCGAGGGGAAAAAAGCACGCCAAAAGTCATCAAAAGTGTGGGAGTATTTCAATAAACGGCCTAAGAAGAAACGCTACTTTTACTCCGCTACTTTTACTCCGCTACTTTTATCTACATTCAGCTCGCTACTCGCTACTAATTTTTATCGATCTGTTAATGCACGCTTTGTTTGTTTTGGTCTGTCAGACAGACCTTCATAGTGCCTGCCTTACTGGTGACGTTTCACTCCGTTCCACCAATCAGATGCAGTCACTGGTGACGTTGGACCAATCAAACAGAGCCAGGTGGTCACATGACCTGACTGGCTCCGAGCTAACTTCGGGTGTTATCATTTAGTGGTCAATTGTACGGAATATGCACTGTACTGTGCAATCTACTAATAAAAGTTCCAATCAATCAATCAAAAGTGTGAAGGAAAAAAGACCCTTTTTTTATTTCAACCGTAAAGACTGACTGCACAGTTCCTGTCTTCACAATAAAAGTCCCGCTCCATCGTGCCTGCGCTTTCAAAATAAGAGTCTCCGAAAGCCAGCGCAAACAAGCTAGCAAGCTACGGAGTTTGCCGCCAATGTATTTCGTGTAAAGTGTATAAAAACGAATATGGAAGGTGGACAAATAAGATGCCAAAAACCAACCACTTTCATGTGGTATTAGACAGAAAGGAGGAACTTTTGTTCTCCTCCATTTGAAAACGTGGACGTTACCAGCACTGCTTCCTGATTACAATCAATGCAAGTCATCAGAATCAGGTAATACACCAACTTATATTCTTGTCTTCATGAAAGAAAGGAATCTATATGTTAAACATGCATGTATATTCATTAAAACACCTTTAACATGTAAACAAAAATGGCAAAATAAATAAATATAAATTATATACTGTATATATCAATGTATGTATATATATATATATATATATATATATATATATATATATATATATATATATATATATATATATATATATATATGATATGTGTGTGTATGTTACTCAGTACTTGAGTAGTTTTTTCACAACATACTTTTTACTTTTACTCAAGTAAATATTTGGGTGACTACTCCTTACTTTTACTTGAGTAATAAATCTCTAAAGTAACAGTACTCTTACTTGAGTACAATTTCTGGCTACTCTACCCACCTCTGCTAATAATGTTGTTGTATGCACACTGTGTCGAGCGGAAATGGCCTATCATAGCAGCACAACGGCAGCGTTCTTGCCATCACCATCAACTAGTCAATCGTCCGCGTGAGTAAACGTTGTCATCATTACACAAAAACATGAATGTGTCATTTGTATCTGCGTTGTAAATTCATAAACTAAAGCACCGTTTCGCTCTGAGAGGAGCGTTTGGCGTGCCTGTTCAGTGTTTACAAAGACGCGCTCCTCTTTAACGCTAACGTTAATTAGTTGTGCAAATACCTTTTACAACATTAACAATTACGTATACTATGTACAAACGAACAATTAACTTTCACTTTAATCATACTATCATTGTTGTGTTATTAAGCAAAATAAGCAAAAGTTTTACTTTTGTTGAAATGTTTACACTGTTACAGAATATTTCGTTTTGCACTTTTTTGTATTGGATGTTTATCTTTATTTTTGCACATTTTAGCAAATAAGCAATACTTTTACTTTTGTTGAAATGTTTACACTGTTGTTACAGAATATTTCCGTTTTGCACTTTTTTTGAATTGGATGTTTATCTTTATTTTTGCACATTTTAAAGCAAAATAAGCAATACTTTTACTTTTGAAATGCTTATACTATTCCAGAATATTAAGATTTGCACTGGATGTTTACTTTTATATTTGCACATTAAAAGCAAATAAGCTACTTTTAATTTTGTTAAATGTTTACATTGTTACAGAATATTTTGTCATGTTGTTGTCAATGTTGACTGAGTGGCCATACTTTTTTTTTTGTAAATAAAAGCCATGCCTTTTGAAAAAACTGGCCTACATTTATTTTTTCATCTTCATTTTAAATAAAAAAAATAATCGGTAAAAGGAAAAATAATCTATAGATTAATCGAAAAAATAATCTATAGATTAACCGATTAATCGAAAAAAATAATCTATAGATTAATCGATAGAAAAATAATCGTTAGCTGCAGCCTTAGTTGATTGACATGTTTATTCTGTAAGCTAACTTCAATAGTTTGAAATTATTTTGACAGTTAATGCCAGTTATCCTGTCAACCTTTCACAAGACTTCCATTTGTTAATTGAAAGTATAAACAGTATAAACACTTTTTACAGTTAACAAATGGTAAAACAGTACTAAACAATTCCATTAAAAAAAAAATTGGTGTCATTATTAACTTTCTGTCCAAGCTTGTATAATCTACTGCCTTGTTCAATTGTAAAAAATATTCTGTGCCTAAAATTCACATTTCTATCACAATTATCATACTGTAAACATGGTAAGCTAACTTCATTAAAATTAATAGTCCTGTCAATAGCATGGAATTACAATTCAAATGTAGTTTTTTTGTAAGCCTTTCAAAAGAATTCAAAATATGAAAAATGAATGAAAATGAATTGAAGCCATCAGACACTTGAAAAGTGGCACATCACATCTCTAATGTAATCATTTGAACTTTTCAACAGAAATAGCACTGCAAAAATATTAAGGACATACTTCTGTATTTTGGTAGTTATGCTGTCAACATTTAACAAGATTTCTTCAACTTGGACTTGAAAGCATAAATAGTATAAACACTTTTAACAGTATAACAGTACTAAACAATTCCAATAGATAACATTGGTGTCATTACCTTTTTGTTTGCTCAATTATTGCCTCCGTAAATAAAACTTCGGCATTTATCACATCCAAAGAATCTGTTTGGACGACGAAAAACGTTGAAAGTTTTCCACTTGTATCGCTAGCAACGGCATTAGACTTGTGTTTTTTTGTCCCAACGTGGTCTTTTACATCGCTAATTCCTCCGTGTCCGATCGAAAAATCTTGTCTGCACAAGGTGCAATTCGCGTAGTTTTCACCCTTTTTGGAACGGATAATTATTCCCGGATAGGCTTTTGAATATTCTTCACGGAATGACTGCAGTTTTCTTTTCGGTTTAAGACTCGTATGCGATTTTTCTCCGGCTGATTCCATGATCGTTCGCTCGTTTGGAAACAATGGCAACTGGTGCCTCGTGCTTGGCAGCGGTGCTATAAATAGCCTCGCGAATGGCATTCGGAATGGCTCGATAGGAAGTTACGGGAAGCAGTGTCGATTGTCATTGTTGTTACGCGATTTCGTGAATTAAACTTTAAAAAAAAAAAGTTTTTTTAATTAATGAAAAACCGTATTTTTTATCAATGCAACCGTAACCCGGAATAGGTTGATGAAAACCGTACTAATTACGGGAAAACCGGAGTAGTTGGCAGGTATGACAATGTATTATGGGTAATGGCAGTCAGGTATGGTGGAATCGAGCCACACAGTTTTTTTGACCTTACTCTTACTTTTTCTAACTCTTTCTTACTGTAACAAACTCGCTTTATTTTATTATTCATTTGTTCCCACGTCGTTATTGTTTGACGTTTTGGAAGGATTAAGTTGACAAGTAAACGATACAAAACGGGCTTCATTAGGAAACTACAAACATAATGCAAGGACAAAAATGAATTCATTCCATCAAGGCTGCAAGAAATGTGGAACTAGTGAGTACTTTGCGGTCCTACTCACGGCTTGGCCCTCCAGTGCAGCCCTCTGCCTGCCAAGGACATCCTGCAGCTGAGTGAAGTGCTGTATGAAGGCCACCACCTCGGCCTGGAAGCGCTGAGTATGCACATACTGCACAGAGGCCATCAGTAGAGAAACCTTCATGTCGTACTCTCGTTCAAGGCAGGGATCGGCCAGCCCGTATCTGCAACCCAGCAAGAGACAAAAGGTGACCCACATTTTAGAAGGTTCGACATCGCGTCAAAAGCCTGCTGCTTACTTATGGATATGAAAAATGAGAGCTTCCCCTCCACGGGTGGTGAAGCGCTCACAGTAGAGGTCACCGTGAGGGGTCAGGTCGCTGAGGGACAAACTTCCCAAACTGCCCGTCAATACCAGGTTGCTTTCTGAAAGGCGAGAAATGTTCAACGCTACCACACCGTCATGGTCCAGGGGGGACTTTAGGTGACTCATACACACCCAACATTTCCAGGTGTGCAGATAGTTTGATCACACTGGCTCTGGCCAGCTCGTTGCCTTCCTTGTTGAGCACCACCGACAGGGCATGAACCTGGACATTCAAACACAGTCAAAAGTCTGTACTCCAATCAAAAAATATACATCTATTACATTAAAAATATAAACAATTAAAAAAAGAGTCTGTCTGTACTTACACACAACATCAGGACTAAATAAAAATACCAACATTAAATCTGATTAAACCTCTAAATTTAAATGTAATTCTTTATAGAAATGTATAGAATAAAGTCATAATATGTACGTATATAAATGAGTACTGTCAACAATAAAAAATTTTTACAGCAGATTGTATACCGTATTTTCCGCACTATTAGCCGCACCTAAAAACCACAAATTTACTCAAAAGCTGACAGTGCGGCTTTTAACCCGGTGCGCTTTATATATGGATTAATATTACGATTCATTTTCATAAAGTTTCGATCTCGCAACTTCGGTAAACAGCCGCCATCTTTTTTCCCGGTAGAACAGGAAGCGCTTCTTCTTCTACGCAAGCAACCGCCAAGGTAAGCACCCGCCCCCATAGAACAGGAAGCGCTTCTTCTTCTACTGTAAGCAACCACCCGCCCGCGTAGAAGAAGAAAAAGCGCGCGGATATTACCGTACGGTACGTTTAATTTCCTTTGTGTGTTTACATCTGTAAAGACCACAAAATGGCTCCTACTAAACGACAGGGATCCGGTTCATGAAAAGACGCAATCTCTCCATCCGCACACGGATTACTATTTCACAGCAACTGATATTCCTGTGAACCGCACTGTGGATACAATGGAAGCACGTACGGTGAATATTCGCACCACAGGGAATGAGAAGTCATCCTTCACTGTGGTTCTAGCTTGCCATGCTAATGGCCAGAAACTTCCACCCATGGTGATATTCAAAAGGAAGACCTTGCCAAAAGAGACCTTTCCAGCCGGCGTCATCATAAAAGCTAACTCGAAGGGATGGATGAAGAAAAGATGAGCGAGTGGTTAAGGTAAGTTTAAGTTTACGCGAAGAGGCCGGGTGGCTTTTTTCACGCAGCTTCGTCCATGTTGATATACGATTCCATGCGCACCCACATCACGCTGGTTTTAATATATTATTAAAGTTTGACTGACCTATCTGACTGTTTTTTTGACATTCCTTTAGCGCAGTTAGATGCGGCTTATAACACGGGGCGGCTTATAGGTGGACAAAGTTTTGAAATATGCCGTTCATTGAAGGCGCGGCTTATAACCCAGGGCGCCTTATGGTGCGGAAAATACGGTACATATAAAGTGCTTTTTTTGATTGATTGAGACTTGTATTAGTAGATTGCACAGTACAGTACATATTCCGTACAATTGACCACTAAATGCTAACACTCCAATAAGTTTTTCAACTTGTTTAAGTCCACGTTAATCAACATTAAACTGCCTCAAGTTGTTGCTCAGATTAAATAAAATGACAAAACTTTTCTTCTACATATAAAAAGTGCAACATTAAACAGTTTCAAGTCAACTCGGCCTCTGATTAGCTTTTCTTTTTTCCCCCCAGCCTGGCTAACTTGGCAGTAAGAGGATATATGGGCTCATTATTCTTCCACCATAGAAGTGGCTCAAAATCTAGTTTTTAATGCAATAAGGACTTAAATCTGCTGCTATAAAAACATTTGTTATTGCTTTAGCCCTGCCTGA
The DNA here is from genome assembly GCF_033978685.3 of Nerophis lumbriciformis. Lineage (NCBI taxonomy): Eukaryota > Metazoa > Chordata > Actinopteri > Syngnathiformes > Syngnathidae > Nerophis > Nerophis lumbriciformis. The sequence goes on from NC_084548.2 coordinate 78,328,802, forward strand.
CTCGCCGAGGAGAGGCTGCTTGAATGCGGTGGTGACGCTTCAAATGGGTTAGCATGTGTTATGAGAGTAGCATACAGGTAAAAGCCAGTAAATTAGAATATTTTGAAAAACTTGATTTATTTCAGTAATTGCATTCAAAAGGTGTAACTTGTACATTATATTTATTCATTGCACACAGACTGATGCATTCAAATGTTTATTTCATTTAATTTTGATGATTTGAAGTGGCAACAAATGAAAATCCAAAATTCCGTGTGTCACAAAATTAGAATATTGTGTAAGGCTAATACAAAAAAGGGATTTTTAGAAATGTTGGCCAACTGAAAAGTATGAAAATGAAAAATATGAGCATGTACAATACTCAATACTTGGTTGGAGCTCCTTTTGCCTCAATTACTGCGTTAATGCGGCGTGGCATGGAGTCGATGAGTTTCTGGCACTGCTCAGGTGTTATGATCACTGATGGTGGAAACTTTACACTAGACTTCAGGCAACGTGGATCCTGTGCCTCTCCTGTCTTCCTCCAGACTCTGGGACCTCGATTTCCAAAGGAAATGCAACATTTGCATGGTTGGGTGATGGTTTGGGGTGCCATGTCATCTGCTGGTGTCGGTCCACTCTGTTTCCTGAGATCCAGGGTCAACGCAGCCGTCTACCAGCAAGTTTTAGAGCACTTCATGCTTCCTGCTGCTGACCTGCTCTATGGAGATGGAGATTTCAAGTTCCAACAGGACTTGGTGCCTGCACACAGCGCAAAATCTACCCGTGCCTGGTTTACGGACCATGGTATTTCTGTTCTAAATTGGCCCGCCAACTCCCCTGACCTTAGCCCCATAGAAAATCTGTGGGGTATTGTGAAAAGGAAGATCCAGAATGCCAGACCCAAAAACGCAGAAGAGTTGAAGGCCACTATCAGAGCAACCTGGGCTCTCATAACACCTGAGCAGTGCCAGAAACTCATGGACTCCATGCCACGCCGCATTAACGCAGTAATTGAGGCAAAAGGAGCTCCAACCAAGTATTGAGTATTGTACATGCTCATATTTTTCATTTTCATACTTTTCAGTTGGCCAACATTTCTAAAAATCCCTTTTTTGTATTAGCCTTAAGTAATATTCTAATTTTGTGACACACGGAATTTTGGATTTTCATTTGTTGCCACTTCAAATCATCAAAATTAAATGAAATAAACATTTGAATGCATCAGTCTGTGTGCAATGAATAAATATAATGTACAAGTTACACCTTTTGAATGCAATTACTGAAATAAATCAAGTTTTTCAAAATATTCTAATTTACTGGCTTTTACCTGTATGTGTGTGTGTGGCCCTTTAATATGTGACAGCATGTGAGGTGAGTGTGTGGGCGAGCGAGGTGAGGGAGTGCGGGGAGTGGCTAGTGTTTTGTTGGATTGGCTGTGTGCAAGACCTCAATAAAACCACAATTTGCAACTAATCGCCGGACTCGTCATTTACCCTGGAGTCCGGAGCTGTGGAGACCCACTGCCGGGTAGAGTGAAGGGTGTTTCCCCCGAGAATACATCGGCCCTGGAGGAGTGTCTCCCCTGCGCTCCTCGACTACGGTCTGGGAGCCGGAAGCAGGAAAGGTGCAACGCATGTTTGACGTGTTGTCAGAAGCAGCAAAACTCCGTCCTCCATTGTTGTATCGCGCAGCCAAAGTGTTCCCAAATGGGAGATCTTAACGAGGCAGGAGGGTCTTCCAGCTCTGGCTTTTACATGTTGTCCTAGCCCGCTCGCTGCTAGCATGTGTACTCGTTCGGTACACCTCCAAACCGCGAACCGAAACCCCCGTACCGAAACGGTTCAATACAAATACACGTACCGTTACACTCCTACTGCACAATGAAATTACTTTAAAAATAGAATTAAAATGTCTCCCCTAAAAAAGGCATGTAATTGGGCTGAGTATGTGTGTGTGTGTGTGTGTGTGTGTGTTTGTGTGTGTGTGCATACCCTTCAACTAATATGTTGTCCAGGCAAAAGGAAGTCAAATGCTCATTTCAATGCATTCTTCTTCATCCATTATTCCACCTTTGTGACTTACCTTGAGGTCCAGTTTGGTGTTGACCGCATCGCCGGTGTCCTGCTCCATGTCGTCCGACTCGTAGAGAGGATGTCCTGGCACATATTGAGGGGAGCTGGGCGCCACCTTCATTGCGTGATTGTTCGCCGTGGAGCCGATGCCAAAGAAATCCAGGATGACCACCCATGTCTGCAAGGTGATTAAAACATCCAGGCAGTTAAAGTCAATATCGATGCTTCGTCCCACACTTCCGTAACGGGTGGTGAATTCCGGGTGGTTCTGGTCCACCAGCAACACATTGATGTGAACTAAGGACTCGTCAAACTCTGAGGTGGGCTGAGGGGAGGGCGGTGGAGTGCTCGGACAGTCTGGATCCTTCTTGGTTTTGCGATTACTGGCCAAAGTAGCGGCATGCCTCTGGTAGAGCTGGAAGACATTCTGGGCCTCTTCCATATGAGAAGGAAGAGAGCGGGGCATGTCGGGGTACTGGACGTTGGATGCTGATGGACAGCTATGAGATAGGTACTCCTTGGGGCTGAATGTGGAAGGCTTTGGAGCTCCACGGGACACCATGAGATGTTTATGCTCAGGGTTCTGCTCCAAGAGATCCTCCATGAGCAGTGAACGCAGAACCAGCTGGACTTCCAACAAATGTGGATGCTCTTTGGTGATGTCTCCCTCCAGGTCACGGAATTGCAGACTGATCAAGCCTTGGGAGCCCTGGGTCAAGTCGGCACTGAGCTGGACCTGCAGTTCTGCAACGTGCACTGTGACTTTCAGCTGAGTGAAGGCAGGAGACTGAGGACTCGGCTTTTGAGACTGCAGAGGCAAAGGAGAGGAGAGTAGCGAGTGCGGCAGGCTGATGTAGGGAGGGTCCTTGGCAAACAGTCCTCCGTGGGGGTCGGGGAAGCGGTGAGGCCTGGTGGAGGAAGGTGTTGGAGGCGGGGGCGTTGGTGGTTGACTGGGTGTAGCTCGTTGCTCCTCAATGACAAATAAATGATCCAGTGTCTGCAGGACCTGTTCATACACAGCCTTGCACAGGAACACCTGGAAGCAGAAAGCCAAGAATTCATGGAGGCACCAAACAACACTCAAATAGTCCCAATGGTTCATGGTACCTGGCTCACACTTACACTTGAGTGACTAAGTCTGATCTGCACTTAAGTGCACTCCACTTCCCTTCACCCCTGCACTTGAAAGAGGTGAGCTTGGGCTCGGCACATTCACAAGCTCCTCTCTCTGCCTCCCCTCCCTTCTCCACCTCTTGTCTCTGCCTTCGTCTGTTCTTGTCGGTTGCATACCACAAACATCAAAGTATAAAGGATTTTGCTTTTTTTTTTATTGTAGCAACATGGTCGTTAATGTTTTGAGACCAGGTCAGGTCAAGGTTCAAGGTTCAACTTTATTGTCCCCGCGGGGAAATTTGTCTTGGGCACAGTGCATCATTGCTTTCTTAACATACCCAAAAACAACAGAACAAAAACACAAGCACAGACACAACCACAACCATACAACTAACATTGAAACATCAGAACATGGAGCTTGATAGACATAGGTGGCACTTTGATGTAGGCATAAAATCTACAGTATGGAGATAAAGATAAAGTACCAATGTGCATTGCACTAGAGCTCATGGATAAAGTGCTGTGTGCTAAAGTGCTTAGTTCTAAAGTGCTATGTGCTAAAGTGCTATGTGCTAAAAAAGTGCTAACCTATTTATTAAAATTCTATTGCACATTGTTGGTCAGCTTAATGGAGGCTGGGACAAATGATAATTTAAGGCGGTTAAATTTGCATAGTGGGACCCGGAGTCTTCTCCCTGATGGCAGGGTTCCATATTCAGGAAAGAGTGGATGTTGTGAGTTGGAAATAATTTTCTTAGCTTTTTTCCTAACTGCCTGCTCATAGATGCTCTGTATAGGCTCATATTCTTTCCTCCCTACGATTTTCATTGCCGTTTTATGCATGCCGGCCAGTTTGCTTTTTAGCTTAACGGTTAGGTTGCCAAACCATGAGGTGATCCCGTATCTAATGATGCTCTCTACAATGGCACGGTAGAAAATCATCATGATGTGGCTGCTTGTGTGCTTATGTGGTCGCTCAAGAGAGTGCTACTGGTAAAATGTAAAGTGGTACCCTCAGGTTTCTGGCACGGTTGCTCTACCCACTACGCCATGCCGCCCCTAATAAAGAGCTTGTTGATCCATTATCCCATTAAGTTTGTTTGAGATATACACATATACATACATATACAGTGGTGGTCAAAAGTGTACATAGACTTGTAAAGAACATCATGTCATGGCTGTCTTGAGTTTCCAATCATTTCTACAACTCTTATTTTTTTTGTGATAGAGTAATTGGAGCACATACAAATCATTCATGAAGTTTGCTTCTTTTATGAATTTATTATGGCTCTACTGAAAATGTGAGGGTCAAAAGTATACATACAGCAACATACAGGTAAAAGCCAGTAAATTAGAATATTTTGAAAAACTTGATTTATTTCAGTAATTGCATTCAAAAGGTGTAACTTGTACATTATATTTATTCATTGCACACAGACTGATGCATTCAAATGTTTATTTCATTTAATTTTGATGATTTGAAGTGGCAACAAATGAAAATCCAAAATTCCGTGTGTCACAAAATTAGAATATTACTTAAGGCTAATACAAAAAAGGGATTTTTAGAAATGTTGGCCAACTGAAAAGTATGAAAATGAAAAATATGAGCATGTACAATACTCAATACTTGGTTGGAGCTCCTTTTGCCTCAATTACTGCGTTAATGCGGCGTGGCATGGAGTCGATGAGTTTCTGGCACTGCTCAGGTGTTATGAGAGCCCAGGTTGCTCTGATAGTGGCCTTCAACTCTTCTGCGTTTTTGGGTCTGGCATTCTGCATCTTCCTTTTCACAATACCCCACAGATTTTCTATGGGGCTAAGGTCAGGGGAGTTGGCGGGCCAATTTAGAACAGAAATACCATGGTCCTGTGTGCAGGCGCCAAGTCCTGTTGGAACTTGAAATCTCCATCTCCATAGAGCAGGTCAGCAGCAGGAAGCATGAAGTGCTCTAAAACTTGCTGGTAGACGGCTGCGTTGACCCTGGATCTCAGGAAACAGAGTGGACCGACACCAGCAGATGACATGGCACCCCAAACCATCACCCAACCATGCAAATTTTGCATTTCCTTTGGAAATCGAGGTCCCAGAGTCTGGAGGAAGACAGGAGAGGCACAGGATCCACGTTGCCTGAAGTCTAGTGTAAAGTTTCCACCATCAGTGATGGTTTGGGGTGCCATGTCATCTGCTGGTGTCGGTCCACTCTGTTTCCTGAGATCCAGGGTCAACGCAGCCGTGTACCAGCAAGTTTTAGAGCACTTCATGCTTCCTGCTGCTGACCTGCTCTATGGAGATGGAGATTTCAAGTTCCAACAGGACTTGGCGCCTGCACACAGCGCAAATTCTACCCGTGCCTGGTTTACGGACCATGGTATTTCTGTTCTAAATTGGCCCGCCAACTCCCCTGACCTTAGCCCCATAGAAAATCTGTGGGGTATTGTGAAAAGGAAGATGCAGAATGCCAGACCCAAAAACGCAGAAGAGTTGAAGGCCACTATCAGAGCAACCTGGGCTCTCATAACACCTGAGCAGTGCCAGAAACTCATCGACTCCATGCCACGCCGCATTAACGCAGTAATTGAGGCAAAAGGAGCTCCAACCAAGTATTGAGTATTGCACATGCTCATATTTTTCATTTTCATACTTTTCAGTTGGCCAACATTTCTAAAAATCCCTTTTTTGTATTAGCCTTAAGTAATATTCTAATTTTGTGACACACGGAATTTTGGATTTTCATTTGTTGCCACTTCAAATCATCAAAATTAAATGAAATAAACATTTGAATGCATCAGTCTGTGTGCAATGAATAAATATAATGTACAAGTTACACCTTTTGAATGCAATTACTGAAATAAATCAAGTTTTTCAAAATATTCTAATTTACTGGCTTTTACCTGTATATGGCATATCCAAGGTAAATTAGCATTGAGCTACCACATTTTGAAAAGAAGAGCCTCACTTCTGAGTGCTTTCTATCAGGTCTGATTTCTTTGTTGGCATGAAATTTACAACATTACTGAGAGGCAAGGGCTTGAGCTGACGTCACAACCAACAAAAGGTAGATGTTACGTGAATCGGTACCCGATACTACCTACGTGCCTATAAAAGTACCAAATTCTGTACGCATCCCTACATATCCATGCAATTATGCCTCTCGCCAGAGATCAATGATAACAGCCCACCTTGCGCAATACAAACAAACATAATTACTTGAAATAAACCACAAAGTATGGAAAGTTGACGGAGCACAAATACGTGGAATCATGCCAAAGTCCAGTACAATAGAAAACTCTGTTACTGACTACAACTGACCTAGTGATTTTATTAAACGACTTTCATTTGAATACATACCTGAACAGGTTTGATGAATTTCCCTTCGACTCTCAGTAGTCCCGTGCTCTTGCATGGTTCTTTAGCGCTAAGAAAGGTGAACTGGATATCTTCGTGGACGGGGGACTTCTCCAGTGTAAACTGTATTGTGGTGTCTTTCAATATATGGAAGGCTGGATGAGGAGGAAAAGGCATTTTAGTTTCGATAGACGTTGTGTAGACCGAGTATTACTCATCTCACCTTTTCCTTGGCTGAGGTATTCAAAGAAGTCGTGGCGTGTGAACTGAGGTTCATCCTGACTTCTGTTATGGGACGGTGACGAGTTGCCAGTTTTCTCCGCTCTTTGCATCTTCTTCAGAACCAAGTGACCGGTGTTTAGCGAGTACAAGCGGATATCCTTCACAAGCACCTGCAACAGCTCGCCTTCTGACTGTTGGCCAGTGCTAAAGTTCTGGATAGTTATACTGCCCAAGTGCCCGACCAGCAGTTCAGGGTGTCCAGGTTTTCGAGGAATGGACACGACTGGTGATTCGATGTTTATATTTAAGGTCAACTTCACGAAGAAGGTCTCCAAGGTGGATTCAGGCTCCTCCATGGAAATATCCTCCTCGTCCTCCATGGAATAAGCCCAACTTTGACTCTGAGTTCGACTTCTTCGCGAGGGTGTCTCAAAGAGCGAGAACATACCGCTGTACTCGGCCGTCTTCGTGACAAGAACCGTAGACACTTTGGTGGCAGCGCTTTTCAACATAGAGCGGAAATTGTCCTCCACCTCATTAGCGGAAAGACTGAGCTCCATCAAGAACTTGGCTGAGTGGTTATAATGCAAGGATGCCATGTGCAGATGTAAAGTGCAGTCCCCTTGGAAATTCTCCTGGAGTTGAAAATTCAGGGCTTCTGAAGGAGAAAGTTCTTCTTCAGCAAGCAAAGGTAGTCCTTCACAAGTTGAAGAGCTGTCTTCTGCATTGCCGATGCTCACTACAAACTGGCTTCGGCCTCCTTCCTGGGTAAGGTCTACTAACTGCATGGCACCAAGTGATCCATTGATGTCCATTCGACTGCCTAAGGAAACATTAACCTTGGTGCCAGTGATGCTGGCAGTTGCAATCTTCAAGCCTTTCTTCTCAGCCCCCAACACAGTTCCTGTGGATACCGTTCGAAGGAGAAGGAGGTTAAGTCGATGAATCTCCACAGTTAGCTCTTTGTTATGATCATATGTCGACTGGAAAGTTCCATCTTCTTCCTTGGCGTAGGGCTGTACTGCAGGTTGCTGTAATGACGCCGCCCATTGGTTTTCCTCCTTGGGGAAAGACTTTTGGAGGAATTTCAGCAGTTCTACCATGGTCTCGGGGTTCAGAATAATGTCCAAGTTGTTGACCTGCATGCTTATCACCTGAAGGGAACTGTCCAGGTTCATGGAAGGACAGTCTGAACTAACAAATTGGTATTCCAGTTTAATCAGCACCTCTTGATCTTTAAGAAAGGAACTAAGGCCAGACATTCTATCCGTGCGCAAACCCGAAGAGGACTCATTAAGGTGGTTCTGATGCTCAGAAGACCTACTCTCGTATGACATTGGAGAAGATGGCTGGCTTTCCTGAAGACTGCCAGTGGGGATGTCAAAACTGAGATTTTTATGAGAGGACACTAGAAGGTCGAAGTCTGAACCATAGGTTTGTAGAGTGTCCACCAGAAGGAGACCATGGACCGTAAGAGAGACCTCTGCATCATAAGGTCGCTTGACAAAGTGAGCGTTGGTGCCAAATACCTTCAAAACAGATATGTAGCGGCCATCGCTCTCCACACCAAGCTGCATATAGTTGATGTTAAATTCAGCCAGCAGTAGGCGGGATTCCACCAGAACTTCCCTTGTGTGCTGCTCTAATGTCATCACGCTTTGTGTCAAGTTCTTGGCTGAACCTTGTATCTTCCAGGAACTATCCTCTCTCTGAAAGATCTTTTCATGGCGGAGAGTTATCGGGTCGGGAGACTTGATCCCTTTATCGTGGAGGTTGTCTGCATCGACTGCTGAATTGCTTAGCCTCGCCAAACAACTCCTCAAAGCGGTCATCTTCTCCAGGTTGACATGGACCTTGAGATCAGGCAGGGTTCCTGAGAGCACAGCCCCTGGGAGCTGGGGGTCGGACGTGTAACGCAGCCTCTGCTCCAGTTGCAACAACACATTAAATTTCTCCACCACATGGGTCGGACCCACTTCACTCTCTTGAAGGTTTTTCCAATTGTCCTTGTAGCGACCAACCATTATCTGCAGATCCTTGAAGGACAAGGAGTATCTTTCATAAAGCTTTCTACAATATGATTTTGTGTTTTCAGGTGAGCCGAGGCTGGGGAGTTCAGGACATTTTGGCCAATCTTTCAGAGGCACTTGAAGCTCAGGTGGAGTGCCATGGGGTGTCTGGTACTCCTCATCACTTAGGTCTTCCCTCTCAGGTGGAGCAGTTTTGAAATCCTTGGAGTCATCTTTCACAAATTGAGAAATTGATTGATTATTGGAAAACCGTACAGCATATTTTTGTAATGTTTGTTGAATTTACCAAGGGAGTTAGTGAGCAGAATCCTGCCTAAATCCACGATGACTAGCATTGGGTCTCCTGACTGGAAATCGTCGGGGAAAATGACCTGTGGTGCACAGATGTCCAGCTTCATCGTCCAACGCTTACTGTTTTCCTACAGCAACACAAATGACAATAAAACTTCAACAATTTATTCCCCATTTGAGTCACAACATTCGCCAGTGAGTTTGACTTACAATAAATTCGCCCACAAGAAGCTGATCGATAGTTTGGCGTATTTCTGCCTTTGTCTGCCTTTTCAACTTGTCATACTTCCTTCTGGCAGCCTCCGCCACTTTCAGCTCCAGTTCTGACTGATAGCCAAAACCTGGGTGAAAAATTGGATTGCATAATAATTACTGCGGACAGAAGCTTTGGGTCACTCGACAACTGACGACTAAATGAGTCTGATTTCTCAACTAGTTTGGTTTTTCATACCTAAATGTGAAGTCCCAGGGTCCATGCACTCTCTCTAATTGGTTATACCTCCTGTACACTCCTGTCCTAGAAATGATCTAGGACAGGGGTGTCAAACTCAAATACAGAGTGGGCCGAAATTTAAAACTGAACAAAGCCGCGGGCCAAGGTTGAACAAATTAACCTTTTTAATAGGGACCCAAAATTGCATTAAATATTGAACAAGCAAGGCTTATACAACTTTATAGTGACATGCAAAATCGAGTTTCAAATAATAATAATTCAAAAATATCAATGGCATATCAAATACAATTTAAATTAAAGCTGCAAGCAGCGTTGGTCGGGCCCGCGTATTTGGCAGGTGCTAGTCCTAAGTGTCCCAATACTTTTGTCCAGTTTTAGTCCCAAGTGTCCCAATACTTTTGGCAAGTTGTAGTCCTAAGTGTCCCAATACTTTTGTCAAGTTGTAGTCCCAAGTGTCCCAATACTTTTGTCCAGTTTTCGGCCTAAGTGTCCCAATACTTTAGTCCAGTTTTCGGCCTAAGTGTCCCAATACTTTTGTCCGGTGGTAGTCATAAGTGTCCCAATACTTTTGTCTAGTGTACCTACCTTGTCTGCATTGTGTGGGCACGCTGGTGCTTCCTGCTTTTAAGCAGCCATCTTAAAAAAACAGCAGCGCAGCGGGTCTTTGAAGGGTCATAAAATCAAAACCGGAGCAGGTATTAAAACGCTGTTCTGTTATTTTATACACAAGGGTTTAATCTCTCTCCTGTGTTAGTTTGAAGCCGAAACGACAAACGCGCTCAGAGGAGATAGATTTTGAAGAAAGGTGACCGTTTTTTACAAAAAATTTGTTTTGAAGGGGGAATAGCAAACTTCCTGTTGATTTTTGCTGGGGGTTGTCAATTTATGAAATGTAGGCCTAAGTGAGACCTACATAGAGGTTTTTGTTTCATGTCTCTCCGACCTTTCCAGTGGGAGTTACAGGCAGTTTTGTCCGTTTTTTCATCCGAGGAGCAGTTTTTTGTGCGTTTTATTAAAAAATTGCGCTAGAGCACAATTTTGAGATTTGGGGTTAGGTTTTTTTATTAGATCACAATTTTCGCCAGTCCTGATGTGTGCGTTCAGTTTGGTGAGTTTTGAAGCATGTTAAGGGGGTCAAATTACAGCTCAAAGAGGCAAAAGTGACTGTTTTTAGTACTTTTTTGTCTTGAAGGGGGAATTGCCAACTTCCTGTTGATTTTAGCCCGAGAATGTACTATTATGAAATGTAGGTCTAAGTCAGACCTACATAGAGGTTTTTGTTTCATGTCTCTCCGGCCGTCCTAGTGGGAGTTACAGGCAGTCTAGTTTTTTTTTTCTAGGGGGCGCTAGAGCGCAATTTTGAGTTTTGTGGTTCGTTTTTAAAAAAAAAAAAAGGCAATTTTCGCAGGTCCTGATGTGTGGGTCAAATATGGTGAGTTTTGAAGCATGTTAAGTGGGTCAAATTACAGTTTAATGTGGCGGCGGAAGAATAAAGAATAAAACCTTACAAATTCAATAGGTCCTTATGTCCCATTGCATAAGGACTCCCTGTGGGAGTCCTTATGCAATGGGCCATGCGGGCCCTAATTAAAGCTGCAAGCAGCGTTGGTCGGACCCGCGTATTTGGCAGGTGCTAGTCCTAAGTGTCCCAATACTTTTGTCCAGTTTTAGTCCCAAGTGTCCCAATACTTTTGGCAAGTTGTAGTCCTAAGTGTCCCAATACTTTTGTCAAGTTGTAGTCCCAAGTGTCCCAATACTTTTGTCCAGTTTTCGGCCTAAGTGTCCCAATACTTTTGTCCGGTGGTAGTCATAAGTGTCCCAATACTTTTGTCTAGTGTACCTACCTTGTCTGCATTGTGTGGGCACGCTGGTGCTTCCTGCTTTTAAGCAGCCATCTTAAAAAAATAGCAGCGCAGCGGGTCTTTGAAGGGTCATAAAATCAAAACCGGAGCAGGTATTAAAACGCTGTTCTGTTATTTTATACACAAGGGTTTAATCTCTCTCCTGTGTTAGTTTGAAGCCGAAACGACAAACGCGCTCAGAGGAGATTTTGAAGAAAGGTGACCGTTTTTTACAAAAATTTTGTTTTGAAGGGGGAATAGCAAACTTCCTGTTGATTTTTGCTGGGGGTTGTCAATTTATGAAATGTAGGCCTAAGTGAGACCTACATAGAGGTTTTTGTTTCATGTCTCTCCGACCTTTCCAGTGGGAGTTACAGGCAGTTTTGTCAGTTTTTCCATCCGAGGAGCAGTTTTTTGTGCGTTTTATTGAAAAATTGCGCTAGAGCACAATTTTGAGATTTGGGGTTAGGTTTTTTTATTAGATCACAATTTTTTCCAGTCCTGATGTGTGCGTTCAGTTTGGTGAGTTTTGAAGCATGTTAAGAGGGTCAAATTACAGCTCAAAGAGGCAAAAGTGACTGTTTTTAGTACTTTTTTGTCTTGAAGGGGGAATTGCCAACTTCCTGTTGATTTTAGCCCAAGAATGTACTATTATGAAATGTAGGTCTAAGTCAGACCTACATAGAGGTTTTTGTTTCATGTCTCTCCGACCTTCCTAGTGGGAGTTACAGGCAGTCTAGTTTTTTTTTTCTAGGGGGCGCTAGAGCGCAATTTTGAGTTTTGTGGGGGTTTTGTTTTTTTAAAAGGCAATTTTCGCAGGTCCTGATGTGTGGGTCAAATATGGTGAGTTTTGAAGCATGTTAAGTGGGTCAAATTACAGTTGAATGTGGCGGCGGAAGAATAAAGAATAAAGAATAAAACCTTACAAATTCAATAGGTCCTTATGTCCCATTGCATAAGGACTCCCTGTGGGAGTCCTTATGCAATGGGCCATGCGGGCCCTAATAAAAATTGAATGCCTCTTTTCTATTTGCAGCCTTCTGAGGTAAATATCAACATTAACTTTTTCCACAGGCTAATAAAATAACAATGAATAAACCAACCATTCAGGACTTCAAACTGCTCAGTTTGCAACACACTGATCTAATCTGATGTGCCCAAGCCAGATACCTGACATCTTTTCTTGGATGCTAGTTCATTTGTCATTCTTGTTTGGTGTGGGTTCACAGTGTGGCGTATATATTTCATAACAGTGTTAAAGTTGTTTATACGGCCACCCCCAGTGTAACCTGTATCGCTGAAGATCAAGTATGCATTGCATTCACTTGTGTACAGAGGTGGGTAGAGTAGCCAGAAATTGTACTCAAGTAAGAGTACTGTTACTTTAGAGATTTATTACTCAAGTAAAAGTAAGGAGTAGTCACCCAAATATTTACTTGAGTAAAAGTAAAAAGTATGTTGTGAAAAAACTACTCAAGTACTGAGTAACTGATGAGTAACACACACACACATTATATATATATATATATATATATATATATATATATATATGTACATACATTGATATATACAGTATATCATTTATATTTATTTATTTTGCCGTTTTTGTTTACATGTTAAAGGTGTTTTAATGAATATACATGCATGTTTAACACATATAGATTCCTTTCTTTCATGAAAACAAGAATATAAGTTGGTGTATTACCTGATTCTGATGACTTGCATTGATTGTAATCAGACAGTAGTGATGATAACGTCCACGTTTTCAAATGGAGAAAAAAAGTTCCTCCTTTCTGTCTAATACCACATGAAAGTGGTTGGTTTTTGGCTTCTTATTTGTCCAGCTTCCATATTCCTTTTTATACACTTTACAAGAAATACATTGGCGGCAAACTTGGGAGTCTCCCGGGAGGGTTGGCAAGTATGAGAATTAGCGGTGAATGCGGTGTTTCCGCGGCACCGCCGCTGTATATAATCGGCAGGCCAGCTCTAGTGTTAATTTGATATCGCCTCACGGGCCAAGTGAAATTACACGGCGGGCCAGAGTTTGACACCCATGATCCAGGACATCACCACGAACATGACACTACCGCAGAGAAGGTAGTTGCCGGGTGTGGGTCCTGAGCAAAGACTGGTGGGAGAGAGTGGTTTTCTGACTGAGAATGGAAAGAGAACTTTCGAATGTCTCAAAGTTCGTCCAATTAAAACTCTGAGGATTGATGGAAGGAGTTTTAAGTCTGAAGTAAAAGACCGTTTGTGCCCTGATACGCCTTCAAATGAGGGTTGCTATTGTTGTGAGGAATACGGAGTTTGGAGTGCACAAATGCAAACGCCAGGGGTGCTCATTACGTCGATCGCGATCTACCGGTCGATCTCGGAGGGTGTGTCAGTCGATCACCAGCCAGGCATTAAAAAAATAGTCCTAAAAATGAGCGATCATAAATCTTCACTATGACGTCACTTTCGTCACTTGATTGACATTCACGGCACCCGAGGGTCTTCTGAGATGACGCTGGCTGCTGCCAGCTCATTAAAATGACCGACTGGAAGGCGAGAAACACTTTATTTCAACAGACTCTGGCGCCGTACCTGTCGTCAAAACTCCAAAGACCGACTGCACAGTTGCACAATAAAAGCTCCGCTTCATCCTGCCTGCGCTACCAAAATAAGAGTCTCAGAAAGCTGGCGTGCACAAGCTAGCAAGCTACGGAGTTTGCCGACAATGTATTTCTTGTAAAGTGTATACAAAGGAGTACTGACGCTGGACAAATAAGATGCCAAAAGCAAACCACTTTCATGTGGTATTGGACAGAAAGGAGGACTTTTTTTCTCCTCCATTCAAAAATGCGGACGTTATCATCACCACTGTCTGATTCCAATCAATGCAAGTCATCAGAATCAGGTAATACACCAACTTATATTCTTGTCTTCATGAAAGAAAGGAATCTATATGTGTTAAACATGCTTGTATTATCTTTAAACACCTTTAACTTGATAACAATATTAACTATATGTGTTAAACATGCTTGTTTTATCTTTAACCACCTTTAAGTTGTTAACAATATTAACTATATGTGTTAAACATGCTTGTTTTATCTTTAACCACCTTTAACTTGTTAAAAATATTAACTATATGTGTTAAACATGCTTGTTTTATCTTTAACCACCTTTAAGTTGTTAACAATATTAACTATATGTGTTAAACATGCTTGTTTTATCTTTAACCACCTTTAACTTGTTAAAAATATTAACTATATGTGTTAAACATGCTTGTTTTATCTTTAACCACCTTTAAGTTGTTAACAATATTAACTATTTGTGTTAAACATGCTTGTATTATTTTTAACCACCTTTAACATGTTAACAATATTAACTATATGTGTTAAACATGCTTGCACTATCTTTAAACACCTTTAACTTGTTAACAATATTAACTATATGTGTTAAACATGCTTGTATTATCTTTAACCACCTTTAAGTTGTTAACAATATTAACTATATGTGTTAAACATGCTTGTATTATCTTTAACCACCTTTAACTTGTTAACAATATTAACTATATGTGTTAAACATGCTTGTATTATCTTTAACCACCTTTAAGTTGTTAACAATATTAACTATATGTGTTAAACATGCTTGTTTTATCTTTAACCACCTTTAAGTTGTTAACAATATTAACTATATGTGTTAAACATGCTTGCATTATCTTTAAACACCTTTAACTTGTTAACAATATTAACTATGTGTTAAACATGCTTGCATTATCTTTAAACACCTTTAACTTGTTAACAATATTAACTATATGTATTAAACATACTTGTATTATCATTAAACACCTTTAATGCATTAACAATATTAACTATATGTGTTAAACATGCTTGTATTATCTTTAAACACCTTTAACTTGTTAACAATATTAACTATATGTGTTAAACATGCTTGTATTATCTTTAACCACCTTTAAGTTGTTAACAATATTAACTATATGTGTTAAACATGCTTGTATTATCTTTAACCACCTTTAAGTTGTTAACAATATTAACTATATGTGTTAAACATGCTTGTATTATCTTTAACCACCTTTAACTTGTTAACAATATTAACTATATGTGTTAAACATGCTTGTATTATCTTTAACCACCTTTAAGTTGTTAACAATATTAACTATATGTGTTAAACATGCTTGTTTTATCTTTAACCACCTTTAAGTTGTTAACAATATTAACTATATGTGTTAAACATGCTTGCATTATCTTTAAACACCTTTAACTTGTTAACAATATTAACTATGTGTTAAACATGCTTGCATTATCTTTAAACACCTTTAACTTGTTAACAATATTAACTATATGTATTAAACATACTTGTATTATCATTAAACACCTTTAATGCATTAACAATATTAACTATATGTGTTAAACATGCTTGCATTATCATTAACCACCTTTAACTAGTTAACAATATTAACTATATGTGTTAAACATGCTTGTATTATCTTTAACCACCTTTAAGTTGTTAACAATATTAACTATTTGTGTTAAACATGCTTGTATTATCATTAAACACCTTTAACTTGTTAACAATATTAACTATATGTGTTAAACATGCTTGTATTATCTTTAACCACCTTTAAGTTGTTAACAATATTAACTATTTGTGTTAAACATGCTTGTATTATTTTTAACCACCTTTAACTTGTTAACAATATTAACTATATGTGTTAAACATGCTTGCATTATCTTTAAACACCTTTAACTTGTTAACAATATTAACTATATGTGTTAAACATGCTTGCACTATCTTTAAACACCTTTAACTTGTTAACAATATTAACTATATGTGTTAAACATGCTTGTATTATCTTTAACCACCTTTAAGTTGTTAACAATATTAACTATATGTGTTAAACATGCTTGTATTATCTTTAACCACCTTTAAGTTGTTAACAATATTAACTATTTGTGTTAAACATGCTTGTATTATCATTAAACACCTTTAACTTGTTAACAATATTAACTATATGTGTTAAACATGCTTGTATTATCTTTAACCACCTTTAAGTTGTTAACAATATTAACTATTTGTGTTAAACATGCTTGTATTATTTTTAACCACCTTTAACTTGTTAACAATATTAACTATATGTGTTAAACATGCTTGTATTATCTTTAAACACCTTTAACTTGTTAACAATATTAACTATATGTGTTAAACATGCTTGTATTATCTTTAACCACCTTTAACTTGTTAACAATATTAACTATATGTGTTAAACATGCTTGTATTATCTTTAACCACCTTTAACTTGTTAACAATATTAACTATATGTGTTAAACATGCTTGAATTATCTTTAACCACCTTTAAGTTGTTAACAATATTAACTATATGTATTAAACATACTTGTATTATCATTAAACACCTTTAATGTATTAACAATATTAACTATATGTGTTAAACATGCTTGTATTATCATTAAACACCTTTAATGTATTAACAATATTAACTATATGTGTTAAACATGCTTGCATTATCTTTAAACACCTTTAACTTGTTAACAATATTAACTATATGTGTTAAACATGCTTGCATTATCTTTAAACACCTTTAACTTGTTAACAATATTAACTATATGTGTTAAACATGCTTGCATTATCTTTAAACACCTTTAACTTGTTAACAATATTAACTATATGTATTAAACATACTTGTATTATCATTAAACACCTTTAATGTATTAACAATATTAACTATATGTGTTAAACATGCTTGTATTATCATTAAACACCCTTAACTTGTTAACAAAAACATATATTTCATAAATAAGTAAATATAAATGATATATATGAATGAGGTAGATCCCCACGACTTGATCAATTGAAAAGTAGCTCGCCTGCAGAAAAAGTGTGAGCACCCCTGGTGTACGCCATCTTCTTTGGCTTGGAGTATACCTGCTTCATTCTCTTCTACCTCTCTCATATTTGTTCTAAAGTCTCCATTTCCTTTTTTCTCCCATCAAAGTACTTCCGATATGTTCTGTTCTTTTCATTTGTGAAGCAAACTCCAGTTGTTGCCTATGTTTTTGATTGAATGGGTTTAGCTTCTGAGTTATATCCAGCGCGTTGAGACTGTGAAGGGTGCACACTCGCACGCACACACGCCAGAGAACTGCTTTTCAATCACATAATCTAGGTATTTTCAAAAGATGAACAGGATCAGATTAAGGTGTTTCCATGGATTGTAAAATGACAATTTTGAACCAACTGATTTCAGAAATCCAACTAATTTGAGTGCATGGAAACATAGTTGCTTCTTACCTGACCGTACAGACACCCAACCCAACCCCAAAACTCATGTCATTCAGATTTACCAGAGGAATGGACTCGTCCTTTGTAGAAGAATTCTGTCACTTTCTTGATGGCTTGTGGGTTGTAGATGATGTTAAGTGGGCTGGTGTTCACCTCTAGTCTTCTTTCGAACTTGGACCTCACAGGATTACGCTCATAAAGCATTTCAAAGACCGGTGAGGAAAAGCATTCTGCAAGTCAACAAGGACCATTAGAGAATGAATTACAGTATACAGTGATTAAAAACTGGCATGGTTATGTGGTTAATACACTGGACTTATAGTCATTGACTTTTACCAAACAAAAACCCTACCAGAGGTGCTGCTGGACTGGCCAGATGTTTGGTTTACAGCGATGACAACCTTGTTCTGCAAAACATAACATCATGTGACATGTTTGGATTCAGATGCAATGCAGTTTGGCCATACAGATCAATAGGCCTCATACCCAGATATCTGATCGGTTTTTTTAAAGGCTGCAGTGAGAGAACACTTGTATTGTACAGTAGGTAGATTAGATCAAATATTGTACAGTAAGTGGATTAGATCAAGTATTGTACAGTAGGCAGTCCGCTCCCTGTATGATCAGTGTCAGAGCTTGGTCCGCATTGCCAGCAGTAAGTCGGACACGTTTCCAGTGAGGGTTGGACTCCGCCAAGGCTGCCCTTTGTCACCCATTCTGTTCTGAACTTTTATGGACAGAATTTCTAGGCGCAGTCAAGGCGTTGAGGGGATCTGGTTTGGTGGCTGCAGGATTAGGTCTCTGCTTTTTAAACATGATGTGGTCCTGATGGCTTCATTTGGCCAGGATCTTCAGCTCTCACTGGATCGGTTCGCAGCCGAGTGTGAAGCGACTGGGATGGGAATCAGCACCTCCAAGTCCGAGTCCATGGTTCTCGCCCGGAAAAGGGTGGAGTGCCATCTCCGGGTTGGGGAGGAGATCTTGCCCCAAGTGGAGGAGTTCAAGTACCTCGGAGTCTTGTTCACGAGTGAGGGAAGAGTGGATGGTGAGATCGACAGGCGGATCGGTGCGGCGTCTTCAGTAATGCGGACGCTGTATCGATCCGTTGTGGTGAAGAAGGAGCTGAGTCGGAAGGCAAAGCTCTCAATTTACCGGTCGATCTACGTTCCCATCCTCACCTATGGTCATGAGCTTTGGGTTATGACCGAAAGGACAAGATCACGGGTACAAGCGGCCGAAATGAGTTTCCTCCGCCGGGTGGCGGGTCTCTCCCTTAGAGATAGGGTGAGAAGCTCTGCCATCCGGGAGGAGCTCAAAGTAAAGCCGCTGCTCCTCCACATGGAGAGGAGCCAGATGAGGTGGTTCGGGCATCTGGTCAGGATGCCACCCGAACGCCTCCCTAGGGAGGTGTTTAGGGCATGTCCGACCGGTAGGAGGCCGCGGGGAAGACCCAGGACACGTTGGGAAGACTATGTCTCCCGGCTGGCCTGGGAACGCCTCGGGATCCCCCGGGAGGAGCTGGACGAAGTGGCTGGGGAGAGGGAAGTCTGGGCTTCCCTGCTTAGGCTGCTGCCCCCGCGACCCGACCTCGGATAAGCGGAAGAAGATGGATGGATGGATGGATGGATTGTACAGTAGGTGGATTAGATCAAATATTGTACAGTAGGTGGATCAGATCAAGTATTGTACAGTAGGTGGATTAGATCAAGTACTGTACAGTAGGTGGATTAGATCAAGCGCACCTTCTTTTCCTACCGTGCTGTGACAAACAGGTGCCAAACCCACCGCATCTACTTAAATGGCCCACCACATTATTTTATGAGGTCCACCACATTATTTTATGAGGTCCACCACATTATTTTATGTGGTCCACCACATTATTTTATGTGGTCCGCCGCATTATTTTATGTGGTCCACCGCATTATTTTATGTGGCCCACCACATTATTTTATGAGGTCCACCACAGTATTTTATGTGGTCCACCGCATTATTTTATGAGGTCCACCACATTATTTTATGTGGTCCACCACATTATTTTATGTGGTCCACCACATTATTTTATGAGGTCCACCACATTATTTTATGTGGTCCACCACATTATTTTATGTGGTCCTCCACATTATTTTATGTGGCCGCCACATTATTTTATGTGGTCCACCACATTATTTTAGGTGGTCCACCACATTATTTTATTTGGTCCTCCACATTATTTTATGTGGTACGCCACATTATTTTATGAGGTCCACTACATTATTTTATGTGGTCCACCACATTATTTTATGTGGTCCACCACATTATTTTATGTGGTCCACCACATTATTTTATGAGGTCCACCACATTATTTTATGTGGTCCACCACATTATTTTATGTGGTCCACCACATTATTTTATGTGGTCCACCGCATTATTTTATGTGGTCCACCACATTATTTTATGTGGTCCACCACGTTATTTTATGTGGCCGCCACATTATTTTATGTGGTCCACCACATTATTTTATGTGGTCCACCACATTATTTTATGTGGTCCACCACATTATTTTATGTGGTCCACCACATTATTTTATGTGGTCCACCACATTATTTTATGTGGTCCACCACATTATTTTATGTGGTCCACCACATTATTTTATGTGGTCCACCACATTATTTTATGTGGTCCACCACATTATTTTATGTGGTCCACCACATTATTTTATGTGGTCCACCACATTATTTTATGTGGCCGCCACATTATTTTATGTGGTCCACCACATTATTTTATGTGGTCCACCACATTATTTTATGTGGTCCACCACATTATTTTATGTGGTCCACCACATTATTTTATGTGGTCCACCACATTATTTTATGTGGTCCACCACATTATTTTATGTGGTCCACCACATTATTTTATGTGGTCCACCACATTATTTTATGTGGTCCACCACATTATTTTATGTGGTCCACCGCATTATTTTATGTGGTCCACCACATTATTTTATTAGGTCCACCGCATTATTTTATGTGGTCCACCACATTATTTTATGTGGTCCACCACATTATTTTATGTGGTCCACCACATTATTTTATGTGGTCCACCACATTATTTTATGTGGTCCACCACATTATTTTATGTGGTCCACCGCATTATTTTATGTGGTCCACCACATTATTTTATGTGGTCCACCACGTTATTTTATGTGGCCGCCACATTATTTTATGTGGTCCACCGCATTATTTTATGTGGTCCACCACATTATTTTATGTGGTCCACCACATTATTTTATGTGGTCCACCACATTATTTTATGTGGTCCACCGCATTATTTTATGTGGTCCACCACATTATTTTATGTGGTCCACCACATTATTTTATGTGGTCCACCACATTATTTTATGAGGTCCACCGCATTATTTTATGTGGTCCACCACATTATTTTATGAGGTCCACCACATTATTTTATGTGGTCCACCACATTATTTTATGTGGTCCACCACATTATTTTATGTGGTCCACCACATTATTTTATGAGGTCCACCGCATTATTTTATGAGGTCCACCACATTATTTTATGAGGTCCACCGCATTATTTTATGTGGTCCACCACATTATTTTATGAGGTCCACCACATTATTTTATGTGGTCCACCACATTATTTTATGTGGTCCACCACATTATTTTATGTGGTCCACCACATTATTTTATGAGGTCCGCCGCATTATTTTATGAGGTCCACCACATTATTTTATGAGGTCCACCACATTATTTTATGAGGTCCACCACATCATTTAATGTGGTCCACCACATCATTTAATGTGGTCCACCACATCATTTAATGTGGTCCACCACATCATTTAAGGTGGCCCACCACATGACTTTACATAACCTGTGAAAAGCAGAAATAACAAAGCACTTTTTGGCTGGATGTAATTGTCATTTAAATGTTGCCAGAAGAAGCGATGCATGCATAATGTTTTATACTTTCATATTATCTGATCATGCAACAAGATATTCTAAGCATTTTTGGGGGTTATCAGAATAAAAACTTAAATATCTGCTTTTCACCTTGACTTACAATTTTTAGGCAAGTTATCCATCAA
Source organism: Nerophis lumbriciformis (assembly GCF_033978685.3). Lineage (NCBI taxonomy): Eukaryota > Metazoa > Chordata > Actinopteri > Syngnathiformes > Syngnathidae > Nerophis > Nerophis lumbriciformis. Next base: position 78,350,539 of record NC_084548.2, read on the forward strand.
TAAAAAATATCTAATAATCAAAAACATGTGCCTCTGCAAATTGTGGTAGAAGGCTATTATTTGTACAGAACTAGTACCGTATTTTCCGCACTATTAGCCGCACCTAAAAACCACAAATTTACTCAAAAGCTGACAGTGCGGCTTATAACCCGGTGCGCTTTATATATGGATTAATATTAAGATTCATTTTCATAAAGTTTCGGTCTCGCAACTACGGTAAACAGCCGCCATCTTTTTTCCCCGTAGAAGAGGAAGTGCTTCTTCTTCTACGCAAGCAACCGCCTAGGTAAGCACCCGCCCCCATAGAACAGGAAGCGCTTCTTCTTCTACTGTAAGCAACCACCCGCCCGCGTAGAAGAAGAAAAAGCGCGCGGATATCACCGTACGTTTCATTTCCTTTGTGTGTTTACATCTGTAAAGACCACAAAATGGCTCCTACTAAGCGTCAGGGATCCGGTTCATGAAAAGACGCAATCTCTCCATCCGCACACGGATTACTATTTCACAGCAACTGATATTCCTGTGAACCGCACTGTGGATACAACGGGAGCACGTACGGTGAATATTCGCACCACAGGGAATGAGAAGTCATCCTTCACTGTGGTTCTAGCTTGCCATGCTAATGGCCAGAAACTTCCACCCATGGTGATATTCAAAAGGAAGACCTTGCCAAAAGAGACCTTTCCAGCCGGCGTCATCATAAAAGCTAACTCGAAGGGATGGATGAAGAAAAGATGAGCGAGTGGTTAAGGTAAGTTTAAGTTTACGCGAAGAGGCCGTGTGGCTTTTTTCACGCAGCTCTGTCCATGTTGATATACGTATGTTTGTGATTGCACATTTGCGTACATTTTGGGAGTGAACAGAGTTGTTAGAACGCTGGTTTTTAATATATTATTAAAGTTTGACTGACCTATCTGACTGTTTTTTTGACATTCCTTTAGCGCAGTTAGATGCGGCTTACAACACCGGGCGGCTTATAGGTGGACAAAGTTTTGAAATATGCCGTTCATTGAAGGCGCGGCTTTTAACCCAGGGCGCCTTATGGTGCGGAAAATACGGTATATTTATTCACTCTTACATGAAGGCAGCCATAATTGCCATGTGGTCCTTAAAAGGCATCATTTATCAATGAGTGCTTACCAGTTTGGGAGACACCAGTACTGGGAAGATTGTGCCATGAGTGGTCAGGTCTCTAAGGAATAATCCGCCCAGTTTTACAGACAGTAGAGAAGACTCTGAGCGGGGCAAAGACTCCACAACAACCTTCACGCCTGTGGAGGACAAAACCAGTTCAGTTTATCATAGAACTTGCTCATGTGATATCCTTCTGAGAAGAAGTGGACATTTGGCTCTATTTCTTTTGTCAGAGTTACACCTTTGGGAAAATGTCCCTGTTATACAGGTAAAAGCCAGTAAATTAGAATATTTTGAAAAACTTGATTTATTTCAGTAATTGCATTCAAAAGGTGCAACTTGTACATTATATTTATTCATTGCACACAGACTGATGCATTCAAATGTTTATTTCATTTAATTTTGATGATTTGAAGTGGCAACAAATGAAAATCCAAAATTCCGTGTGTCACAAAATTAGAATATTACTTAAGGCTAATACAAAAAAGGGATTTTTAGAAATGTTGGCCAACTGAAAAGTATGAAAATGAAAAATATGAGCATGTACAATACTCAATACTTGGTTGGAGCTCCTTTTGCCTCAATTACTGCGTTAATGCGGCGTGGCATGGAGTCCATGAGTTTCTGGCACTGCTCAGGTGTTATGAGAGCCCAGGTTGCTCTGATAGTGGACTTCAACTCTTCTGCGTTTTTGGGTCTGGCATTCTGCATCTTCCTTTTCACAATACCCCACAGATTTTCTATGGGGCTAAGGTCAGGGGAGTTGGCGGGCCAATTTAGAACAGAAATACCATGGTCCGTAAACCAGGCACGGGTAGATTTTGCGCTGTGTGCAGGCGCCAAGTCCTGTTGGAACTTGAAATCTCCATCTCCATAGAGCAGGTCAGCAGCAGGAAGCATGAAGTGTTCTAAAACTTGCTGGTAGACGGCTGCGTTGACCCTGGATCTCAGGAAACAGAGTGGACCGACACCAGCAGATGACATGGCACCCCAAACCATCACTGATGGTGGAAACTTTACACTAGACTTCAGGCAACGTGGATCCTGTGCCTCTCCTGTCTTCCTCCAGACTCTGGGACCTCGATTTCCAAAGGAAATGCAAAATTTGCATGGTTGGGTGATGGTTTGGGGTGCCATGTCATCTGCTGGTGTCGGTCCACTCTGTTTCCTGAGATCCAGGGTCAACGCAGCCGTCTACCAGCAAGTTTTAGAGCACTTCATGCTTCCTGCTGCTGACCTGCTCTATGGAGATGGAGATTTCAAGTTCCAACAGGACTTGGCGCCTGCACACAGCGCAAAATCTACCCGTGCCTGGTTTACGAACCATGGTATTTCTGTTCTAAATTGGCCCGCCAACTCCCCTGACCTTAGCCCCATAGAAAATCTGTGGGGTATTGTGAAAAGGAAGATGCAGAATGCCAGACCCAAAAACGCAGAAGAGTTGAAGGCCACTATCAGAGCAACCTGGGCTCTCATAACACCTGAGCAGTGCCAGAAACTCATCGACTCCATGCCACGCCGCATTAACGCAGTAATTGAGGCAAAAGGAGCTCCAACCAAGTATTGAGTATTGTACATGCTCATATTTTTCATTTTCATACTTTTCAGTTGGCCAACATTTCTAAAAATCCCTTTTTTGTATTAGCCTTAAGTAATATTCTAATTTTGTGACACACGGAATTTTGGATTTTCATTTGTTGCCACTTCAAATCATCAAAATTAAATGAAATAAACATTTGAATGCATCAGTCTGTGTGCAATGAATAAATATAATGTACAAGTTACACCTTTTGAATGCAATTACTGAAATAAATCAAGTTTTTCAAAATATTCTAATTTACTGGCTTTTACCTGTATATCTCAGAGATATCGGCAGGTATTTCTGCATCACCTCGGACCTTGACTTCCTTGCTTGTAATCATTTGGTGAGCACACAGAAATATATACCAACATCTTCTTACCTGAAACTTCCAGCTGGATGACTCCACTCTCATGCAGGATCTCCTCCCGGCCTTCTTGATGAAACAGAGTGATGCTACCTTTCTCCAGCAAGAATTCCAGTCGGGCAAACAGGTAATCTCGCCTGGTAAACGTGTTCAGAGTCTGGGAGTCCTCCAACGGGTCAAACAAGTCATCGGTTTCTGCTGGAGAAATGAACGGGGTCGTTAGTCATGTTCTATGAATAATAGGGAACAATTCACTCTGTTCTATTTTTTAAGCATATTTTACAGTTTTTCCTAATTGGGTGTGTCCTGATACAACTTTTTCACTTCCAAAGTAACATTGGAGCCGGTATCGATATTGATCTGATACGATATCATTCATTATGTTGTGGTGTGGAAGGTTAGACAAGACTTGATCAAGTGAAATGAGTCAAACAGAGAACAGCCTATTTATTATTAACCGTCTGGAATGGACTTATGCTGTCTTTAAGTTGAAGTGGAGTGGTAATTGTTTTTGGCAGTAAGTTGAATGATGCACACACGTTTGTTACTGGATACTTCCTAATGTGGGATTTTCCTGACATTTAAAGGGTCCTCAGAAATCAGTTGAAGTCAAACCAGTCATGCTCTAACCCGGCGTTTTTCAACAGTCTGGTGTGCCGTGGGAGATGATGTCATTTCACCTATATGGGTTAAAAGTACTTTATGCAAACCAGTAATTATAGTCTGCAACTTGAGTGTGGGTGCTGTTTAGAGCTCAGCAGAGTAACCGTGTAATACTCTTCCATATCTGTAGGTAGCTAATTGCTTTGTAAACGTCGTATCTAATGCTTAAACCAAAAATACAATTGAGTGCCCCTAAAACAGGCATTGAAGCTTATGGAAAACGAAACTAAAACTAAACTGGCTACAAAATAAACAAAAACAGAATGCTGGACGACAGCAAAGACTTACAGCGTGTGGAGCAGACGGCGTCCACAAAGTACATCCGTACATGACATGACAATCAACAATGTCCCCACAAAGAAGGATAAAAACAACTGAAATATTCTTGATTGCTAAAACAATGCGGGTGCGGGGGAAAAGCGCTCAAACTAAGACATGAAACTGCTACAGGAAAATAGCAACACAACAGGAAAAGCCACCAAAATATGAGCGCAAGACACTACACACAGGAAAACAGCAAAAAAGTCCAAATAAGTCATGATGTGGACCATGTTCCGCGCCTCTATTGTAGAGGCGGCTGATTGGAGCTGTGGCCGCAAGGTAGTTAGTGCTTGTCGTGGCGGTAATCCTAGAACCCGTTGGTGGACACCGGCGGTGAGGGATGCCGTCAAGCTGAAGAAGGAGTCCTATCGGGTTCTTTTGGCTCATAGGACTCCTGAGGCAGCGGACAGGTACCGACAGGCCAAGCGGTGTGCGGCTTCAGCGGTCGCGGAGGCAAAAACTCGGACATGGGAGGAGTTCGGGGAGGCCATGGAAAAAGACTTCCGGACGGCTTCGAAGCAATTCTGGACCACCATCCGCCGCCTCAGGAAGGGGAAGCAGTGCAGTGTCAACACCGTGTATGGTGAGGATGGTGTTCTGCTGACCTCGACTGCGGATGTTGTGGATCGGTGGAGGGAATACTTCGAAGACCTCCTCAATCCCACCAACACGTCTTCCTATGAGGAAGCAGTGCCTAGGGAATCTGTGGTGGGCTCTCCTATTTCTGGGGCTGAGGTTGCCGAGGTAGTTAAAAAGCTCCTCGGTGGCAAGGCCCCGGGGGTGGATGAGATCCGCCCGGAGTTCCTTAAGGCTCTGGATGCTGTGGGGCTGTCTTGGTTGACAAGACTCTGCAGCATCGCGTGGACATCGGAGGCGGTACCACTGGATTGGCAGACCGGGATGGTGGTTCCTCTCTTTAAGAAGGGGAACCGGAGGGTGTGTTCTAACTATCGTGGGATCACACTCCTCAGCCTTCCCGGTAAGGTCTATTCAGGTGTACTGGAGAGGAGGCTACGCCGGATAGTCGAACCTCGGATTCAGGAGGAACCGTGTGGTTTTCGTCCTGGTCGTGGAACTGTGGACCAGCTCTATACTCTCGGCAGGGTCTTTGAGGGTGCATGGGAGTTTGCCCAACCAGTCTACATGTGTTTTGTGGACTTGGAGAAGGCATTCGACCGTGTCCCTCGGGAAGTCCTGTGGGGAGTGCTCAGAGAGTACGGGGTATCAGACTGTCTGATTGTGGCAGTCCGTTCCCTGTATGATCAGTGCCAGAGCTTGGTCCGCATTGCCGGCAGTAAGTCGGACACGTTTCCAGTGAGGGTTGGACTCCGCCAAGGCTGCCCTTTGTCACCCATTCTGTTCATAACTTTTATGGACAGAATTTCTAGGCGCAGTCAAGGCGTTGAGGGGATCTGGTTTGGTGGCTGCAGGATTAGGTCTCTGCTTTTTGCAGATGATGTGGTCCTGATGGCTTCATCTGGCCAGGATCTTCAGCTCTCACTGGATCGGTTCACAGCCGAGTGTGAAGCGACTGGGATGAGAATCAGCAACTCCAAGTCCGAGTCCATGGTTCTTGTCCGGAAAAGGGTGGAGTGCCATCTCCGGGTTGGGGAGGAGATCTTGCCCCAAGTGGAGGAGTTCAAGTACCTCGGAGTCTTGTTCACGAGTGAGGGAAGAGTGAATCGTGAGATGGACAGGCGGATCGGTGCGGCGTCTTCAGTAATGCGGACGCTGTATCGGTCTGTTGTGGTGAAGAAGGAGCTGAGCCGGAAGGCAAAACTCTCAATTTACCGGTCGATCTACGTTCCCATCCTCACCTATGGTCATGAGCTTTGGGTTATGACCGAAAGGACAAGATCACGGGTACAAGCGGCCCAAATGAGTTTCCTCCGCCGGGTGGCGGGTCTCTCCCTTAGAGATAGGGTGAGAAGCTCTGTCATCCGGGAGGAACTCAAAGTAAAGCCGCTGCTCCTCCACATGGAGAGGAGCCAGATGAGGTGGTTCGGGCATCTGGTCAGGATGCCACCCGATCGCCTCCCTAGGGAGGTGTTTAGGGCACGTCCGACCGGTAGGAGGCCGCGGGGAAGACCCAGGACACGCTGGGAAGACTATGTCTCCCGGCTGGCCTGGGAACGCCTCGGGATCCCCCGGGAGGAGCTGGACGAAGTGGCTGGGGAGAGGGAAGTCTGGGCTTCCCTGCTTAGGCTGCTGCCCCCGCGACCCGACCTCGGATAAGCGGAAGAAGATGGATGGATGGATGGATGGAAGTCATGATGTGATGTGACAGGTGGTGACAGTACACCTACTTTGAGACAAGAGCTATAGTGATGCATGCTTGTTATGGTTTGAATTTGTATCCAACAATTGCAACAATGACTTTTTACTGTCAATATCAACTACCGAGTTTACATTTGAATGATTTCTGCTGGTGGTGTGCCTCTGCATTTTTCCAAAGAACAAAATTGTGCCTTGGCTCCAAAAAGGTTGAAAAACATTGATCTAACAGATAAGATAACTTCTCAATTGTAAAACTATGATTATTTCACCTGTGGACTGTGGTGTTATTGTTTGTCGACTGTCTTTTTCTACCTGCCTTAGGACAAGGGAAGCAATTTAGTTGCTGACACATCGATGAATATGTACTGTCCTAATTGAAATAAATGAATTTAAAAAAAAAAATCAATAAATAAAACATGCTTCTCCCTTGGAGACTTTGTATGTGAGTAATATGCAACTCTAATTAATGATACTTGTTTTTGTTCAATTCAATTGTTATTTTTTCCTAGTGGTTGACATTGCATGTACACTTTTTACGGATGTGAAGCTTGTGTGCGATTGTGTGCTTCGCTGTTGTGTAGCTGCCAGTTCCTCGTACAAACCCCGTTTCCATATGAGTTGGGAAATTGTGTTAGATGTAAATATAAACGGAATACAATGATTTGCAAATCATTTTCAAGCCATATTCAGTTGAATATGCTACAAAGACAACATATTTGATGTTCAAACTCATAAACTTTTTTTTTTTGTTGCAAATAATCATTAACTTAGAATTTGATGCCAGCAACACGTGACAAAGAAGTTGGGAAAGGTGGCAATAAATACTGATAAAGTTGAGGAATGCTCATCAAACACTTATTTGGAACATCCCACAGGTGTGCAGGCTAATTGGGAACAGGTGGGTGCCATGATTGGGTATAAAAGTAGATTCCATGAAATGCTCAGTCATTCACAAACAAGGATGGGGCGAGGGTCACCACTTTGTCAACAAATGTGTGAGCAAATTGTTGAACAGTTTAAGAAAAACCTTTCTCAACAAGGAATTTAGGGATTTCACCATCTACGCTCCGTAATATCATCAAAGGGTTCAGAGAATGTGGAGAAATCACTGCACGTAAGCAGCTAAGCCCGTGACCTTCCATCCCTCAGGCTGTACTGCATCAACAAGCGACATCGGTGTGTAAAGGATATCACCACATGGGCTCAGGAACACTTCAGGAACCCACTGTCAGTAACTACTGTTGGTCGCTACATCTGTAAGTGCAAGTTAAAACTCTCCTATGCAAGGCGAAAACCGTTTATCAACAACACCCAGAATAGCCGTCGGCTTCGCTGGGCCTGAGCTCATCTAAGATGGACTGATACAAAGTGGGAAAGTGTTCTGTGGTCTGACGAGTCCACATTTCAAATTGTTTTTGGAAACTGTGGACGTCGTGTCGTCCGGACCAAAGAGGAAAAGAACCATCCGGATTGTTAAAGGCGCAAAGTGTAAAAGGCAGCATGTGTGATGGTATGGGGGTGTATTAGTGGCCAAGACATGGGTAACTTACACATCTGTGAAGGCACCATTAATGCTGAAAGGTACATACAGGATTTGGAGCAACATATGTTGCCATCCAAGCAACGTTACCATGGACGCCCCTGCTTATTTCAGCAAGACAATGCCAAGCCACGTGTTACATCAACGTGGCTTCATAGTAAAAGAGTGCGGGTACTATACTGGTCTCCCATTGAAAATGTGTGGCGCATTATGAAGCCTAAAATAGCAGAAGGGAGACCCCCGGACTGTTGAACAACTTAAGCTGTACATCAAGCAAGAATGGGAAAGAATTCCACCTGAGAAGCTTCAAAAATGTGTCTCCTCAGTTCCCAAACCTTTACTGAGTGTTGTTAAAAGGAAAGGTGATGTAACACAGTGGTGAACATGCCTTTTCCCAAATACTTTGGCACGTGTTGCAGCCATGAAATTCTAAGTTAATTATTATTTGCAGAAAAAAAATAAAGTTTGTTGTCTTTGTAGTGCATTCATTTAAATATGGGTTGAAAAGGATTTGCAAATCATTGTATTCCGTTTATATTTACATCTAACGCAATTTCCCAACTCATATGGAAACGGGGTTTGTACATTTGCCTTTTGTAAGTGACTTGATTAAAATAGCAGAAAAGACCAGCCTTGTGTGCTTATAGGAGGACATTTAGAAGTCCAGCTTTTCACGGGCGTCTCACCCAGAATATCCCAGGAAGACGGGCTGGGCAGAAGCACCTCGGGGCCTCGGTCTGGTTCCAGAGAATCTCCATACCAGCCACCCCAGCCAGGAAACCAGGACTGCAGGTACTGGATCATGCCTGAGCTTCCACTCTTAGGGATGGATGTAGTGGGTGGACAAGGCTGCGGCTCACTGCTGGCCTCCTCAACATTCTGTGTGAGGAAATGAAAAGAGTTGTCATATTGTTATATACAGCCAGCAGTCAATTCTTGCCTGAGTCGGCCAATCTCACCTCAACAATTTCTTCCTGCTCTTGAAACCATTCGTGGACAATCTCCCTGAGACTCTGCAGTTCCTCCAATGTTTGCTCCTCTTCTACTCGCTCAAGTTCACTCTAAGTGACAAGAGCAAAAACATAGATGGAAGAAAGATGCATGGTGTGCAAAAGAGTGGTGGGAGTACCATTCCTTACACCTACTAATCAAATGCCCAGTAGAAAACGACCTTGGTTTTGCTTCTCCTACACCAGCGTTTCTCAAAGTGTGGGGAATAGAGACATGACAGGTGGGGCGCGAGGAACGGGAGGAAATTACACTTTAAAAAATTTTTTTAATTATTATATTCTTAGATTATTTTTTTTACTATGCTTTCATTTTCTATACACACTGTAAATCACTTTGTGATTCTGTCTGTGAAATCCGCTATATAAATAAATGGAAATTACCGGTACTTATTTTTACTGTAGGCTTTATATTTCTCGGTACGAGCGAAAGTTTGACAGACATAGCAACAGTAACTAATGGGGGCGGGGCTAAGCGGAACAAACTTTCTCGCGGATGGGTAGCAGGCTAATGTGTGGACCACAATTACACAAATATATACATTTGTGACTCGCACCTCAAAGGTCGTCGAGCCAGAGCCAGCGCCTGCAGAGAAACAAAAATGTGACGGGCACGCACTGTGTCATTCACCGGGAAGCACTCGCGTCAAGGCAGCTCAGCCCCGAACTCAATGAGGTTTTAACAGATGTTGTGAGCGCGGTCAATTTGATCAAAACACGACCACTGAAAGTGCGACTGTTCTCTGCACTGTGTGAGGAAATGGGAGCTGATCATACAGCCGTGCTGTTTCACAGTGAAGCAAGGTGGCTCTCCTGGGGGAAAGTGCTGTCACTTGCCCTGTCTTGCCAAATGCATAGCTCCTCCTTTTTTTTTTTGCAAAGATTGCAAAGTGGCACTTTTATTGTATTTATTATTGAACTTGATGCAAGTTATTTGATTTATTATTGAACTTGATGCAAGTTATAACACTTTTTTTGATTTATTATTGAACTTGATGCAAGTTATAACACTTTCGTTTTATTTATTATTGAACTTGATGCAAGTTATAACACTTTTTTTGATTTATTATTGAACTTGACGCAAGTTATTTGATTTATTATTGAACTTGATGCAAGTTATAACACTTATTTGATTTATTATTGAACTTGATGCAAGTTATAACACTTTTTTTGATTTATTATTGAACGTGATGCAAGTTATAACACTTTTTTTGATTTATTATTGAACTTGATGCAAGTTATAACACTTTTTTTGATTTATTATTGAACTTGATGCAAGTTATAACACTTTTTTGATTTATTATTGAACGTGATGCAAGTTATAACACTTTTATTTGATTTATTATTGAACTTGATGCAAGTTATAACACTTTTTTTGATTTATTATTGAACGTGATGCAAGTTATAACACTTTTTTTGATTTATTATTGAACGTGATGCAAGTTATAACACTTTTATTTATTTATTATTGAACGTGATGCAAGTTATAACACTTTTTTGATTTATTATTGAACGTGATGCAAGTTATAACACTTTTATTTGATTTATTATTGAACGTGATGCAAGTTATAACACTTTTTTTGATTTATTATTGAACTTGATGCAAGTTATAACACTTTTATTTGATTTATTATTGAACGTGATGCAAGTTATAACACTTTTTTTAATTTATTATTGAACTTGATGCAAGTTATAACACTTTTTTGATTTATTATTGAACGTGATGCAAGTTATAACACTTTTTTATTTATTTATTATTGAACGTGATGCAAGTTATAACACTTTTTTTTTTTTATTATTGAACTTGATGCAAGTTATAACACTTTTTTTGATTTATTATTGAACTTGATGCAAGTTATAACACTTTTTTTGATTTATTATTGAACTTGACGCAAGTTATAACACTTTTATTTGATTTATTATTGAACGTGATGCAAGTTATAACACTTTTATTTATTTATTATTGAACTTGATGCAAGTTATAACACTTTTTTGATTTATTATTTATTATTATTTAAAGGCACATCACATCTCTAATGTAATCATTTTCACTTTTCAACAGAAATAGCACTGCAAAAATATTAAGGACATACTTCTGTATTTTGGTAGTTATGCTGTCAACATTTAACAAGATTTCTTCAACTTGGACTTGAAAGCATAAATAGTATAAACACTTTTAACAGTATAACAGTACTAAACAATTCCAATAGATAACATTGGTGTCATTACCTTTTTGTGGCTAAAATCCAAATGTATTCTAGGTGCAATTCGCGTAGTTTTCACCCTTTTTCTTTTCGGTTTAAGACTCGTTTGCGATTTTTCTCCGGCTGATTCCATGATCGTTCGCTCGTTTGGAAACAATGGCAACTGGTGCCTCGTGCTTGGCAGCGGTGCTATAAATAGCCTCGCGCATGGCATTCGGAATGGCTCGATAGGAAGTTACGGGAAGCAGTGTCGATTGTCATTGTTGTTACGCGATTTTGTGAATAAAACTTTAAAAAAATAAAAATAATTTTAATTAATGAAAAAACGTATTTTTTATCACTGCAACCGTAACCCGGAATAGGGTTGATGAAAACCGTACTAATTACGGGAAAACTGGAGTAGTTGGCAGGTATGCTAATGTGACACTATATAAATGACTCAACTAAAATAGAAGAAATGGTGTGCTTGTTGGAGGACATTTAGATGTGAACTGTCAAGAGATTTTCAATGCAAGCTGATATAATCCAATTTTTGCTCATCATATCCGAGCGATATACGATATCTTTATCGAATGAAGACACCCCTAGGCGTCCTAACAGGGGTGCAACGGTACAGATGAAGCCACGGTACGGTATTACCTGTCTGTTAACAGTTTAGTACCTCTTCCTGGGGACTCAATGGGACTCCTTTGAGTTTCCTGAAGTACAGGCTGGTGTAAGTCTGCACATCCCGTGCACGCTGGAGGGCAAAAGTCCAACTTCCTCTACGCCTCTGTTCCCTGATCTCACTTAGGTTTGCCTGGATGGCAAACATCCACCATTGCTTGCAGCTAGGAAAGAAAATGAAATTAAAGTTAATTATCTTATTGCCGTCAACCATTAGCGATGCAAACAGAGTAACTAGGGGAGTTGGTACCACACCTCTCATACAGTTCTGAAAATGTGACATACATACGAAGCTCTGTCTTACTTTCCAGAGATGGGGCAATTGGGTCTCCACTTTCGGTAAAGCATCTCCCTTTCCCTGCGGTATAGTTCCTTGAGGAAAGCCATGAGCTGTTGGTACTGGACCTGACAGAACACAATGACCCAGATGAGGCAATATGAATGAAGTTGGTATGGTTTTATAATATGAGCTCACTCGCACACCGAGTAAATGATGTTACTGGAACAGTATAAACTGATGTCTTTCAAACGTGCAAAAATGGAAATGGATAACATACAGTGGTGGTGAAAAGTGTACATAGACTTGTAAAGAACATCATGTCATGGCTGTCTTGACTTTACAATCATTTCTACAACTCTTATTGTTTTGTGATGTAGTGATTGGAGCACATACTTGTTGGTCACAAAAAACATTCATGAAGTTTGCTTCTTTTATGAGTCTACTGAAAATGTGAGGGTCAAAAGTATACATACAGCCAGGCCCGGCCCTAACCAATCTGGCGCCCTAGGCAAGATTTTAGGTGGCGCCCCCCCACATCGGCAGTGAAGTGTATATACTCACAAGAACCCGAATAGCTTTGTCTTTGACCTTTTTTTTTTACTTAAAACTATACCTAACATATAAAGGGGTGGAAAAGTGACTATTACCTGCAGGGCAAACATTAGCTAACCAGAAGGCAATAACAATGTAAACAAAAAACACCTGCTTAAAAGATCTAATACAAATGTCCCTGAGGAATGTAAGGTGGGAGTACTGTAATTACCTAACGTTACATTATTATTTTCCATAACAATTTAGCCCCCTCCACAATATTAACCTGACGTTAAAACAGAACTAGCTATTTATTGATTAGCAATTGCCGAATCATGTAACATTAGCTTAATGCTAAAAAGCCAGCTACTATCACATTCTGTAACAGACAAATAATTTCATGTAGGCTAACGTTACCTACCTGCTACCTCTGTCTTTTCTCGTTTCTCCTCCTCTTCTTTTCTCTTTTTTCTTCCCTGGGCACCTGACAGTTTTGGCCGTTTTGACATCTTGTGTTGATTTTTTTGATGTGGTGACGTCCAAAAAGAGTCATGATACGGGAAGGGAGGGGGCGCACCGTGCGGGGGGAGGAGGGGACGTAATGTTGTAACAAATAATATTTCTATTAAATAGGCTTTACTTTGCATTTTAATTAACGTGGGATTATTTTTTGTATTTAGAAATAATAGTACCAACTTTTTTTTCTCTTTTTTTTTTCTCTCCAACATTTGTGGCACTGGCGTGGCGCCCCCTGATGGACGGCGCCCTTAGCATTTGCCTATATGGCCTATGCCACGGGCCGGCCCTGCATACAGCAACATATATGATCAATTTTGGTGATGTAGAAAAGTTACAATCAAATAAAATCAGCTTCATGGCCTCTTAACTTCATGTGAGTGATTATGATTGACGACACCTGTTGACTTGTCTGAGCACATTTAAATAGGGCTCATGTGATGCAGTCATTAGACTCGCTTACAAACGCCACAATGGGAAAGTCAAAGGAACTCAGCACAGATCTGACAAAACTAATCATTGACTTGAACAAGTCAGGAAAGTCACTTGGAGCCATTTCAAAGCAGCTTAAGGTCCCAAGAGCAACTGTGCAGACAATTGTTGGTAAGTATAAAGTGCATGGCACAGTTTTGTCACTGCCACGATCAGGAAGAAAACGCAAGCTATCACCTGCTGCTGAGAGAAAATTGGTCAAGAGTCAACCAAGAACGACCAAAAAGCAGGTCTGCAATGAATTGGAAGCTGCTGGAACACAGGTGTCAGTGTCCACGGTCAAGCGTGTTTTGCATCGCCATTGACTGAGAGGCTACCATGCAAGAAGGAAGACCTTGCTTCCAGAAGCCACACCTTAAGGCTCGTCTAAAGTTTTCTGCTGATCACATGGACAAAGATAAGACCTTCTGGAGGAAAGTTCTGTGGTCAGATGAAACAAAAATGGAGCTGTTTGGCCACAATACCCAGCAATATGTTTGGAGAAGAAAAGTTGAGGCCTTTAATCCCAGGAACATCATGCCTAACGTCAAGCATGGTGGTGGTAGTATTATGCTCTGGGCCTGTTTTGCTTCCAATGGAACTGCTTCTTTAAATGGGACAATGAAAAAGGAGGATTAGCTCCAAATTCTTCAGGACAATCTAAAATCATCAGCCCGGAGGTTGGGTCTTGGGCCAACAGGACAATGACCCCAAACACACCTCAAAAGTGGTAAAAGAATGGCTAAATCAGGCTAGAATGAAGGTTTTAGAATGGCCTTCCCAAAGTCCTGACTTAAACGTGTGGACAATGCTGAAGAAACAAGTCCATGTCAGAAAAGCAACACATTTAGCTGAACTGCAGCAATTTAGTGGTCAAGTGGTCAAGCAGACACTTGTGGATGGCTACCAAAAGCGCCTTATTGCAGGTCAACTTGCCAAGGGACATGTAAGCAAATATTAACATTGCTGTATGTATACTTTTGACCCTCACATTTTCAGTAGAGCCATAATAAATTCATAAAAGAAGCAAACTTCATGAATGTTTTTTGTGAGCAACAAGTATGTGCTCCAATCACTACATCACAAAAAAATAAGAGTTGTAGAAATGATTGTAAAGTCAAGACATGATGTACTTTACAAGTGTATGTACACTTTTGACCAGGACTGTACAGCAGCAGTTTACTCCTACAGACCTGAGATAAGCGTATGGACATGGTCTCCAGCTGAACATGACCTTCAATCCGTGGGGTGTGTCGGAACCTCAGAGGCTCCTTGGAAGCATTTCTTCTGAGCAACACGGAGGCACACACTGGCTCAAAGATATACTGATGAGTCCACGTCTTCATGCACTGAGTCATCGCCTCCTGTTTGTTCCCAAAACAACAAAAATACTGTTAGGAAATGGAAATAAGTAGTCTTTTTTTAGGCATTCTAAAATGCATGTTTTTTTTTTTGCAAAATCTTTAAAAATGTCATCAAACTAAAAAATGCAATGTCATGATGGGCACAATGTACAACAGCAGGTATATCCCAGACCTGGGCAGTTATTTTGACACAGGGGCCACATTGTTTGCTGAAATGTGTCTGGGGGCCAGTGTGTGTTATGTGTATGAATTAGAGATGCGCGGTTTGCAGGCACAACCGCGGAGTCCGCGGATTATCCGCGGATCGGGCGGATGAAATTAAAAAAAATTAGATTTTATCCGCGGGTCGGGTCGGGTCGGGCGGTTGAAATAAAAAAAAATTAGATTTTAAATAGATTCAGGCGGGTGGCAGTTAAACCAATTGGTAAATATATATACATAGTTAAATGTTGTTACCCACATACGAAAAACGAGCAGGCACCTGCAGCATATGCCACAACAGAAGAAAAAAAAAAAAAAAGAGATGGACACTTTTACGGAGCGGAGAAGGGACGCCTCGCCGGGGTCCGGGACCGAGGCCCCTTCCCCCGAGAGGGCCCCACCGGGAGCCGTAGCTGAGGCGATCCGCGAGAAGGGCCCGACGCACGTCCAGGGTCACCACCGCGCCCACCGCACCGACACCCCGCCTCGTCCGCCTTCGCCGCGGCCGGCGTCACGCGCAGCAGGTAAGCAGCTTACCTGCCCGCCACCCCCGTGGCCGGGGGCTCGTAACAGGGGTCACTCCGCGCGCTCCGCCGGCGCAGCTTACCTGCCCGCCACCCCCGTTGCCGGGGGCGCGTAACAGGGGTCACTCCGCGCGCAGTGCGCTCACGAAAGGGGTGGGGCTCACCCTGGTTGATATAGACAGCAGGACGGTGGCCATGGAAGTCGGAACCCGCTAAGGAGTGTGTAACAACCTACCTGTCGAATCAACTAGCCCTGAAAATGGATGGCGCTGGAGCGTCGGGCCCATACCCGGCCGTCGCCGGCAGCGAGACGCGCTTGGAGGTGCGCTCAGCGCGGCTCCCATATGATTGCGCACTGGTGTGCGTCTGGGTCGTGACAGCGTGGCACACGAATGTCTGTGCTGCATTGGATCAGTCTCCTTTCTTTAACAGGCAAAAGCTTTATAACCTCACTAATGCCTTGCATCGTCTATATTAGATATATAACAACGGGCGGGTGCGGTTCTGATCAAATGTTAGATCGGGTGGATGGCGGATGGTTGACGACTTTCTGATGCGGTTGCGGATGAAATAATTGCCTATCCGCGCATCTCTAGTATATATACACTATAAGAGTTAACTTCTTTAGTCTTACTTTTAGACCTGTCTCTTGGTGATGCTATGGTTGCGTTTTAAGGGCTGGTCACCTAAAGCTTTAGTAAAACTTGGCCAAGTACTATTGTGTCTCTGTGGTCCTTTTGACTCAACATGTATGTCATCCAAAGAAGGACAGATCAGTGTGTTTTATTGCCTGAGCAAAAGGTGCAACGGGAGTGGGGGTCCCGTTCAATTTTGCTCGAAGCTTTATTCATTATTGTGAGGGCAAACATTGCCCTGAGGTGAAGTTTCTAGTCTGCCGTTAGCCGTTTTTGATCTTGTTAAGGCTAAGAATAAGCGTTGATCTGAGAACAGAGCTGTTGAGTGAATAAACCTTAATCCCTGGCACGGTGCCAAGCAAAGACAAGCCACCAAAACCTCTCATGTCAGGATTGCGAACTCCAATCAAAAGGAGGACAGATGAACCCTGACCTGGATCTGATTCACAGGGAGTTTAGCCAGCATTTGACATTGGGTATCCCAGTAGACCCTGAAATCATCGATCTCCAGCTGCTTCTGTCGAAAGGGATTTCCGGCCTAATGAAAGGAAAAAGATGTATTAGTTCCAAATGTGGACAACATGCCTTGTGTGAAATGAGGGAAGTCTGTCAAAGTCTAATGAAAGTTGCACACCGCTGGTGATGTTCTTCTCCTTTCCACACAATCACATGAAGACATTCTAATTTTTTATTTGAAAATGTTCAGTGGATCCTAACTTTTCTAGATTCATACTGTAAGGGTTACATTTGAAGTCAAACTACTTGCCTTGTCTTTGGAAGGATTCTGAGCAGAGATGTTGTTGATGCAGACTCCAAAGGAGAAGGGCTTGTCTGGATTGCAGGTGTCATCCTCAAATCTCAGGTGCACATCTTGGATGTTGAGCTGAACAAATGCATCAGAAAATCAGGGTGTTGTTGAGGCATTGTCCACTCAAATAACACAGAGGGTAAATGTTAAGACCAGGTCTTGGCAAGGACTTCACGATACAATAGGAACACAATATTGTGACATGGTGATATATTCGACATGAGGACTGAGTCTTGGCAAGGACTTCACGATACAATAGGAACACAATATTGTGACATGATCACCATGTCACAATCAGTCCTCAAGTAGAATATATCATATTCTACATGAGAACTGAGTCTTGGCAAGGACTTCACCATCTGAAATGTAGGGCTGCAGCTATCCATTATTTTAGTAATCCACTAATCCAGTGATCCTCAACAGGCGGACCGCGGTCCATGTCCGGACCCAGTGACGTGTCCGTCCGGACCCAGCACGAATTATAGTATAAAAAACAAAAACAAAAAAAAACAAAAAATTTTATTATTATAATTATAATTATTATAAAAAAATATAATAATTGTATTCATCTGTGAGTTATCGCTAGCGCAAGTCAACGTTCTTCGTTGTTTTTAATCAAATATCTCCACGTTTCGTTTACACTTTTCGTGTCTCTCTCTCTCTCTCTCTCTCTCTGAGAGAGAACGCCACTCTGATTGGCTAATTCCGGGGTATGGGTTGTCATCTCTATCACAACGACGCGCTGATAGGCTGTTACCACCTGGGTCATGTGCACAGTGCATGGAACCTTTCGCTGCAGGCACACAGTTGTCTCGTATCGCTACTTCGCTAACTGTTCACTTGTCAGTCACTGAATGTGAATCAAATCACAATGGCATGCTCCAAGTTGGCTCAGGCTGGTAAAAGAAAGGTGGACAGGGAAAACCGACGTTTCAAGGAAGAATGGACAGAGCAATATGTTTCATCCTACCTACTGCAAGTACCAGACCAATGTGTCTACTATGCAACAGTACTGTTGCTCTGGTGAAAAGTGAAAATCTGAAACGTCACTATCTGAAAGAGCACCGTGAATTTGAAGAGACATTTCCTCATGATTCAGAGCTAAGAAAAAAAAGAAATCACGAGGCTGAAAAAGTCATATGAAACATCAAGCAAGATTTTTGTTAAATCTATGACACAACAACAAATAGCAACAGAGCAGTAACGTGCGGTGAGGTTGATGGCTGGTGAGGCACTGACTTCATCACAGTCAGATTTACAAACATATGAACCCTAAAGAGTATCTTATTCACCATTTGATTGGCAGCAGTTAACGGGTTATGTTTAAAAGCTCATACCAGCATTCTTCCCTGCTTGGCACTCAGCATCAAGGCTTGGAATTGGGGGTTAAATCACCAAAAATGATTCCCGGGCGCAGCGCCACTGCTGCCCACTGCTCCCCTCACCTCCCAGGGGGTGATCAAGGGATGGGTCAAATGCAGAGGACACATTTTTTCAAAGTTCTTATTTATTTTTGTTTCAAAGAAAATATTTCATGTATTTTTTTGGATATTTATTTTATTTTTGTTAATTTTAAGAAAATGTTAAACTACCTACCTCCTGCTACTATATAAGCTTGACCGATAATAAACGGACCCAGACTGTTTGAAAAAAAACATTTGTGGACCTTCAAGATTTGTACTTGAGGACCCCTGCACTAATCTATCGACTAGTTTGTTCCATTAATCGAGTAATCGGATTAAATACACTTTATATCCTCATTTTATTTTAAGGCAAATAGTTGCAATTACTTTTCTGCTTGCCATACCCTTCATTACCTTCTATTTCCCTTCTTTTAAGTTTTTTTTACCTTCAATTTCACTTGTTTACGGTAACCTTCGTTTACCTTCAATTTTTTTTTTACCTTCTATTTAACTATATTTACCTTTTATTTCCCTGCTTTTACATTTTATTTATCTTTTTTACTTTCTATTTAGCTTGTATTTACCTTCTAATTACGTTTTACTTTCTTTTACCTTCCATTTACCTTTTATTTACCTTCTATTTAAGTCGTTTTACCTTTTAATGACCTTTCACTTAACTTGCTTCACCTTTTATTTACCTTCTATTTAACTTGTATTTACCTTCTAATTACGTTTTACTTTCTTTTACCTTCCATTTACCTTCTATTTAAGTCGTTTTACCTTTTAATGACCTTTTACTTAACTTGCTTCACCTTTTATGTACCTTCTATTTAACTTGTATTTACCTTCTAATTACCTTTTACTTACGTTTTACTTTCTTTTACCTTCCATTTACCTTTTATTTACCTTCTATTTAAGTCGTTTTACCTTTTAATGACCTTTTACTTAACTTGCTTCACCTTTTATTTACCTTCTATTTAACTTGTATTTACCTTCTAATTACCTTTTACTTACTTTTACCTTCCATTTACCTTCTATTTAAGTTGTGTCATTCACATCGACGTCCCACTGGGGTGAGTTTTTCCTTGCCCTTATGTGGGCTCTGTACCGAGGATGTCGTTGTGGCTTGTGCAGCCCTTTGAGACACTTGTGATTTAGGGCTGTATAAATAAACATTGATTGATTGATTGATTGATTGATTGATTGATTGATTGATTGTTTTACCTTTTAATTACCATCTATTTAAATTGGTTTACCTTTTATTTACCTTCTATTTAACTTGCTTTACCTTTTAGTAATCTTATTCTACCTTCTATTTAACTTGTTTTACAATATTTTACCTTTTATTTACGTTATTTTACTTTTGATTGACCTTTTTTTAAATTTTTATTTAGCTTGTATTACCTTATATATACATTCTACTTACCTTTAACCTTTTATTTACCTTCTATTTAACTTGCCTTACCTCTTATTTACCTTCTATTTAACTTGTTTTACATTATTTTACCTTTTATTTACCTGCTTTTATCGCCTGTTTAAGTTGCTTTATCTTTTGTTTACCTTATTTTACACCTTCTAACTTGTTTTACCTTGTTTTTAGGATTCAAGGAGCTTTATTTGTCGTACTCGCACACATTTGCAAGGTGTACGGTACGAAATTTGACCGCGATTAGCAGGATAAGAACGCTGTTTGGAATGAGATTTACCTTTTATTTACCATCTTTTACCTTCTTTACCATATATTACCTTGTATTTAACTTGTTTTACTTTATTTTACCTTCAATTTACATTGACCTTCTTTTACCATATTTTACGTTCTATTTAGGGTCACTTGTCATACCTTCCTTTACCCAGAACACTTTTCAACTCCCGTTCCGTTGCTCTGAGTTTATAAGGATCATTTTACAATCCTTTAAGTGATGTTTTCTTTGTCAAATCTGCCATCTTAACATATTTTATTGGAGACTGTATTCGTGTTTAGAGTAGCTGAAAAGGAGCTTCCCTTACTTGACACTGGTTTCCGATAACACCAGAAAAAGATACTAGATTCATTGCTAGTCATTCATAATAAATAAATAGTCTCTAAAAGGATCGGATAAGTCCCTAGAAAGCTGAAAAATTCTCAACAAAGTATACAGTAAGCAGCAACAATTGAAAAAACGAGCAAAACGATAAGAAAAAATATATATTAATAATAATAAATAATAATAATAATAATAAAAATATATATTAATACCAATGAATATTTTAATAAAAAAAAAAAAAAAGCATCATTGTTGGAATAATTGTTTGTAAGTTATCACAAAAGAAACGTTGTATTATGAATGCTGTCTTTTGAGGCCTAACAAGAGGAAGAAGGCTCGTGAAACGCCACTGTGATTTCAACACGGACAGATGGCAGGATCTGCTCAACTTCCAGAGGAACTCTCTTTGAAGTGTTAAACGAACTCTCTTTGAAGTATTTCACAAACTCTCTTCCAACTGTTTGGTTGACCGAGGTCAACGCTGTTTACGAGCCGCTGCCCTCTTGAAGTCACTGTGGTCAGGAGACGGGAGGGGTTATCCATTGTCCTCCAACACCTGCCCCAGCTGGATCCAGGAAGAGCCCAAGCCCGAGAAATCCTCTTCTTGGACTTCAAAGCGACCGAAAACAATGACTGTTTTACATACTCCCCATTCCTGCTGTGACATGTGTTGGTGCGTGAACATTGAACATCTGAATAAAGGAGGTGACGAAAACCTTCTTCGTCAGAGCGTGGTGCAGGACTGTACAGAGAGTGCAGTGGCCATGTCTCTCCTCAATATTGAGTCCAAATTGAATTCTGTCTCTGTTTGATTCCTTGCCGTTTGTCTTGTTTAATAGATGTCCTCAGTGTTTGAACGTGACAATCATCGAGGATTATGCAAATTGTATGCTAATGTAATTTTGACCGCGCCCCGCAAGCTGTGGGAAACATGCAGCGTACATACGGACTCCTTACTTCAATGTTTTCCACGATTCTCGTAACCACGGATGCAGTGACGGAGTACCAGTAAGACTCTCCTCTCTGCTCACACTCACTCTGTAGACGGAACAACAAAAATAGATCATACATTCATACAGTATGTCTCAAATGTACACGCTTCAAGTCATTAGTAAACAAAAAAGCAGACATTACAGAAAAGGTGGATGATTTCATGTCAAATCAGGGTCCCCTTACCTTGAATTTGTCTTCAAGAGTCTTGAGGAGATACTTCTTGCGCTCCCTCTGCTCCTCTTTCTCTTTCTGGTCGTCATACTCCTGCAGCTGGGCAGGGCCGATGATGAGGTTGAGCTGGGACATGGAGATGACCCACGGGTCGCTGTGAGGCCGGTAGAACGGGATCTGCAGAGTAATCTTTCCAATGAAGCCTAAAGCCGACACAACACGGGTTATTTTAGGGGTCACGTGGAGAAATACAACAGACTATTTCCATAAATACAATCATTATTGGTAGGGTTGTCCCAATACCAATATTTTGGTACCGGTACCAAAATGTATTGCGATACTTTTCTAAATAAAGTGGACCACAAAAATTGTCATTATGGGCTTTATTGTAACAAAAAAATGTTACAACATGTGTTTATTATTGCAATTTAGTCCTTAAATAAAATGTTGAACATACTAGACAACTTGTCTTTGTCATGTCTGTGTAATCATGTTTTGTTTTAAGTCATGTTTTGTTTAGTTTCTGGCTTTTCACTCCCTTGTCTTGTTTGCATGATTAGTTTCACCTGTTCCACGTTTGGACTCATTGTGCACTCTTGTTTGTCACCATAGCAACCATTAGTTTTCACCTGTCACGTCACGCACCTGTTTCACGTTTTGAGTCACGCACCTGTTTTCGTTAATCATGTCTGTTATTTAAGCTTTTCATTTTCTGCTGTTCGTCCTGACGACCTCACCACATTTATGCTCTGTCCATTCTTTCCATGTCCATTCTTCATGCAACTATTTTTGTCCAAGCCAATTAAGTTTTTGTTCCATGTTTATAGTCTTTTTGTTTTTCATAGTTTGTTCTTCGCCACTGTGCGTGTTTTTCGTTTGTACTTTTTTGCTATAGTCTTTTGGTTTCATAGTTTATTCTCCGCCACTGTGCGCGCTTTTCGTTTGCACTTTTTTTTTGATATATTAAATAAATCATGTACCTTCATTCCCGTCTCGCCCGTGCCAACTTTCCGTTGCATCCCGGAAAAGCAAACACCCAAGACCAAGACTTGACAGTCTTTTAGTAGTAAGTAAACAAACAAAGACTCCTAATTAGTCTGCAGACGTATGCAGTAACATATTGTGTCATTTATACACCTATTATTTTGTACACTTTATGAGGGACAAACTGTAAAAAAATGGATTATTAATCTACTTGTTCATTTACTGTTAATATCTGCTTATTTTCTGTTTTAACATGTTCTATCTACACTTCTGCTAAAATGTAATAATCACTTATTCTTCTCTTCTTTGATACTTGACATTAGTTTTGGGTGATACCACACATTTAGGTATCGATCCGATACCAGGTAGTTACAGGATCATATTCAAAGTCCTCATGTGTCCGGGGACGTATTTCCTGACTTTATAAACATAGTATGAATTTTTTAAAAAGGAAAAAATATTTTGTGACAATAAAAAATAGATGTAATCATAGTGGTATCGACTCGATACACTCTTGTACTTGGTATCATTACAGTGGATGTCAGGTGGAGACCCACCCATGGCATTTGTTTACATTCATGGGTTAGCGGTGAGCTATTGCATCCTCCCACGGTGTGTAGTGAAACTTGTTTAGCTATTCATTGTCCTGCAGTGAATTTCCTGGAAAAGGATGCCAAAGCAGACTTATTTCACACTACCTCTTGTTCAGCGGCACAAAAGCACACACACGGCCCCTCTTTGTCTGCTCCTTTCTTTTCAGCTTTACTTTTTTAAATGTTTACTAGTGCAGCAACATTGTTGTTGTTGTTGTTATTTTGGCTTGTTAATCAACATAAAGTTGATCCATCACCATCTTGTCATGTTTGTTTGATATACAGTACTGTATAGCACTTTCAATTGTATTCAAAATGTACAAACCTTCACTAAAATATGGACTTTTGTCGAGGCTAGAACCCATTATTCATAATTACGTTGTTTCTTACGGAGAAATGTGCTTAACTATACAAACTTTTCCATTTACGATGCCTGTTAAGGAACCAATTAGGTTGGTAAATCAAGGTTTGACTGTACTATAAATTTGATATAGGGTTCACGGTGACCCTGGAAAGGATTATTTCTATTTCCATTGTGTTCCATTTGACAAAATACATTTTGATTTTGTTCAGCCTTAGAAGTTCCAGCGAGTTCATCCCAAACGAAAGTGAAAATGCTCACGTCCATGAAGCAAAAAAATCGATTAGTTATCAAGTTGGGTCAGTATTGCACCACCTCATGCAACCTTTGACCTGCAGCCTCACCTGCTTTGACCTCAAAGGGCAGGTCGAACTCTCTGA
The DNA here is from genome assembly GCF_033978685.3 of Nerophis lumbriciformis. Lineage (NCBI taxonomy): Eukaryota > Metazoa > Chordata > Actinopteri > Syngnathiformes > Syngnathidae > Nerophis > Nerophis lumbriciformis. Next base: position 78,374,536 of record NC_084548.2, read on the forward strand.
GTGCATCTTTCCTCAGAGGGAGGTTCTCCAACTCAACTGCACCTGAAGAACAGACGTTGCCTGGTAAAAACACTCAATCGTGTCCACGGGAAATGTCAATTTAATACAAACATGGCTTTCCAGATAAAGCATTGATGTAAGCTATAAACATTTAACATACACTACATTGCCAAAAGTATTTGGCCACACATCCAAATGATGAGAACCAGGTGTCCTAATCACTTGGCCCGGTGTATCAAATCAAGCACTTAGGCATGGAGACTGTTTCTACAAACATTTGATTTCCAGCTTGGAACTGTCACAGGTGTGCCACCTGTGCAACAAATCCAGTCCTGAAATGTCCTCGCTCCTAAATATTCCAAAGTCAACTTTATTATAAGGAAAGTGAAGAGTTTGGGAACAACAGCAACTCAGCCACCAAGTGGTAGGCCATGTAAACTGACAGAGAGGTCAGCATAGTGCGAAGACTTTCTGCACAGTCACTTGCTACATAGCTCCAAACTTCATGTCACCTTCCAGTTAGCCCACGTACAGTACGCAGAGAGCTTCATGGAATGGGTCGCCACTGGACTCTCCTGGCAACCTCCAAACCCAGACTGGTCCATCAGATTGCCAGATGGAAAAGTGTGATTTATCAGTCCAGAGAAGGCGTCTCCACTGCTCTAGAGTCCAGTGGTGATGTCCTTTACACCACTGCATCCCACGCTTTGCATTGGACTTGGTAATGTATGGCTTAGATGCAGCTGCTCGGCCATGGAAAGCCATTCCATAAAGCTCTCTGCGTACTGTACGTGGGCTAACTGGAAGGTGACATGAAGTTTGGAGCAAGTGACTGTGCATAAAGTCTTTGCACTATGCTGACCTCTCTGTCAGTTTACGTGGCCTACCACTTGGTGGCTGAGTTGCTGTTGTTCCCAAACTCTTCACTTTTCTTAGAATAAAGTTGACTTTGGAATATTTAGGAGCGAGGACATTTCAGGACTGGATTTGTTGCACAGGTGGCATCCTATGACAGTTCCACGCTGGAAATCACTGAGAGCGGCCCATTCTTTCACAAATGTTAGTAGAAACAGTCTCCATGCCTAAGTGCTTGATTTGATACACCGGGCCAAGTGATTAGGACACCTGATTCTCATCACTTGGATGGGTGGCCAAATACTTTTGGCAATATACAGGTAAAAGCCAGTAAATTAGAATATTTTGAAAAACTTGATTTATTTCAGTAATTGCATTCAAAAGGTGTAACTTGTACATTATATTTATTCATTGCACACAGACTGATGCATTCAAATGTTTATTTCATTTAATTTTGATGATTTGAAGTGGCAACAAATGAAAATCCACAATTCCGTGTGTCACAAAATTAGAATATTACTTAAGGCTAATACAAAAAAGGGATTTTTAGAAATGTTGGCCAACTGAAAAGTATGAAAATGAAAAATATGAGCATGTACAATACTCAATACTTGGTTGGAGCTCCTTTTGCCTCAATTACTGCGTTAATGCGGCGTGGCATGGAGTCGATGAGTTTCTGGCACTGCTCAGGTGTTATGAGAGCCCAGGTTGCTCTGATAGTGGCCTTCAACTCTTCTGCGTTTTTGGGTCTGGCATTCTGCATCTTCCTTTTCACAATACCCCACAGATTTTCTATGGGGCTAAGGTCAGGGGAGTTGGCGGGCCAATTTAGAACAGAAATACCATGGTCCGTAAACCAGGCACGGGTAGATTTTGCGCTGTGTGCAGGCGCCAAGTCCTGTTGGAACTTGAAATCTCCATCTCCATAGAGCAGGTCAGCAGCAGGAAGCATGAAGTGCTCTAAAACTTGCTGGTAGACGGCTGCGTTGACCCTGGATCTCAGGAAACAGAGTGGACCGACACCAGCAGATGACATGGCACCCCAAACCATCACTGATGGTGGAAACCTTACACTAGACTTCAGGCAACGTGGATCCTGTGCCTCTCCTGTCTTCCTCCAGACTCTGGGACCTCGATTTCCAAAGGAAATGCAAAATTTGCATGGTTGGGTGATGGTTTGGGGTGCCATGTCATCTGCTGGTGTCGGTCCACTCTGTTTCCTGAGATCCAGGGTTAACGCAGCCGTCTACCACTTCATGCTTCCTGCTGCTGACCTGCTCTATGGAGATGGAGATTTCAAGTTCCACCAGGACTTGGCGCCTGCACACAGCGCAAAATCTACCCGTGCCTGGTTTACGGACCATGGTATTTCTGTTCTAAATTGGCCCGCCAACTCCCCTGACCTTAGCCCCATAGAAAATCTGTGAAAAGGAAGATGCAGAATGCCAGACCCAAAAACGCAGAAGAGTTGAAGGCCACTATCAGAGCAACCTGGGCTCTCATAACACCTGAGCAGTGCCAGAAACTCATCGACTCCATGCCACGCCGCATTAACGCAGTAATTGAGGCAAAAGGAGCTCCAACCAAGTATTGAGTATTGTACATGCTCATATTTTTCATTTTCATACTTTTCAGTTGGCCAACATTTCTAAAAATCCCTTTTTTGTATTAGCCTTAAGTAATATTCTAATTTTGTGACACACGGAATTTTGGATTTTCATTTGTTGCCACTTCAAATCATCAAAATTAAATGAAATAAACATTTGAATGCATCAGTCTGTGTGCAATGAATAAATATAATGTACAAGTTACACCTTTTGAATGCAATTACTGAAATAAATCAAGTTTTTCAAAATATTCTAATTTACTGGCTTTTACCTGTAGTGTATGATGGTAAAAAAAGAACCTGCATCCTTAATATTGAGATATTTGACACACGTTCAGTTAAATGTGCATTACACTAGTTCTGAATCTACTGTATGAACACGGATTCACAGGTAGGAGAAGAGAAAGGAAAGTATATTAACAAACAATATAATGATTAAAAGGTAACTGGTGTATGATTACCTTTGAGGAGGGCAATGGACAGCTGATCTGTGTTCAAGTTGCTGACATATTTTCCCAAGTATGTGTTCAGCACCCAGGCGACAAGACCCTCCAACATCCTGTTTGTTCAGGGAACGCCGCCACTCCCCAAAATGTGTCTGCAGCAGACAAAAGTGGGGCTCTCAGGGGGAAGGCCCTCAGTGTCTGATAAGAAGAAGGCAGCAAAATGCACATGAAAGCAATGTTAGATAGTATACCTTCCATTTCACTGCAGCACCATATGAGCTATTTTACCTGGCAGAAAGACACCTTTAGCAAATCCTGCTGTATTTTGGAAGTGAAAGAATGTTTTTTGTAAGGCTGAAACGACGCGTCGACGTCATCGGTTACGTAAATACGTCGACGCCGTTTTTGTGCGTCGACGCGTCGCATATTTACGTCACACTACTGTCATGGCGGAGCGTAAAGCAGACGGTGCGAGCGGTGCGAGCGAGGGGAAAAAAGCACGCCAAAAGTCGTCAAAAGTGTGTGAGTATTTCAATAAACGGCCTAATAATGTTGTTGTATGCACACTGTGTGGAGCGGAAATGGCCTATCATAGCAGCACAACGGCTATGAAGGAACATTTGAAAAGAAAACACCCGACAGCGTTCTTGCCATCACCATCAACTAGTCAATCGTCCGCGTGAGTATACGTTGTCATCATTACACAAAAACATGAATGTGTCAATTGTATCTGCGTTGTAAATTCATAAACTAAAGCACCGTTTCGCTCTGAGAGGCGCGTTTGGCGTGCCTGTTCAGTGTTTACAAAGACGCGCTCCTCTTTAACGCTGTGGAGAGGCGGGGCCGGCGAAAGAGCGGCGAGGCGGGGCGCGCCGGGAGCGACGACGCAATCGTGCCCAGGTGCGCGATCCGCGCACCTGGGCACGATCATCCAATCTCCTCTCGCTGAAGAAAAGGGGAGCAGCAGAGAGACTGGAAGGAGCCAGAGTGAAGCTGACGTGGAGCGAGAGAGGAGGAGAGACAGAGACAGGGGACGACGAGCGAGCGAGGAAGAGGAGCTGAAAAGCGAGGAAAGAAAGAGAAAAGAGTTGGAAGAGAAAAGACTTTGTGTAAAATTAAAAGATTGTAAACCCGGCAAAGCCGTCTGGCGTTCAGTCTGTCGGTCCTGGAAGAACCTCACTGCACAAGACGTGTCACAAACGCTAACGTTAATTAGTTGTGCAAATACCTTTTACAACATTAACAGTTACATATACTATGTACAAACCAACAATTAACTTTCACTTTAATCATACTATCATTGTTGTGTTATTAAGCAAAATAAGCAATACTTTTACTTTTGTTGAAATGTTTACACTGTACACTTTTTTGTATTGGATGTTTAGCTTTATTTTTGCACATTTTAGCAAATAAGCAATACTTTTACTTTTGTTGAAATGTTTACACTGTTACAGATTATTTTCGTTTTGCACTTTTTTGTATTGGATGTTTATCTTTATTTTTGCACATTTTAAAGCAAAATAAGCAATACTTTTACTTTTGAAATGCTGATACTATTGCAGAATATTAAGATTTGCACTGGATGTTTACTTTTATATTTGCACATTAAAAAGCAAATAAGCTACTTTTAATTTTGTTAAATGTTAAAAGTTTTAAATGTTTACATTGTTACAGAATATTTTGTCATGTTGTTGTCAATGTTGACTGAGTGGCCATACTTTTTTTTTTTTGTAAATAAAAGCCATGCCTTTTGAAAAAACTGGCCTACATTTATTTTTTCATCTTCATTTTAAATAAAAAAAAATTATCGGTAAAAGGAAAAATAATCTATAGATTAATCGAAAAAAATAATCTATAGACTAACCGATTAATCGAAAAAATAATCTCTAGATTAATCGATAGAAAAATAATCGTTAGCTGCAGCCTTAGTTTTTTGTTCATATGGTAGCACACTAATATGTAGAAGTACATGTTAGTCTTTATTACCAAAGCTTTTTTTGGTACTGAATTTATTTAACTGAATTTCATTACATTAATTTCATTAAATTTACCGGGAGTAGGTCTTGAATTTTGAAGCGACAAATATATTATTGAGTAAAAACACTGTATTTTACTCAACTGAATTTTTAAACACATACATTATGCTCACTTTGATTAAATACCAAAATTGAGAGCAAAATGTGTGTGTTTAAAAATTCTGTTTGTAAAAATACTAAAATATAATATTTACAATAAAATAAATCAGTGCAGAAACATTCTTTGCTTCAAACTCCGGTAAATTAAATGATTTTTTAAAAATTTAATAAAACGAAAATCTAATGAAAATGTCAGTATAATTTGATGTAAAAAGGACTAGGATCCGACCGAAATGAAACAGTCATTGTCGCGCCTGACAGACTGCTATGATATATATATATATATATATATATATATATATATATATGACACTATAACAGTACTGTATGTTGGCTCTGTAAAGGTTAGCCACTGCCAAGCCGAACTCTAACCAACTTGTAACATTTATTAGGTGATCGTGTAAATCAGTGTTTTTCAACCACGGTGCCGCGGCACATTAGTGTGCCGTGAGATACAGTCTGGTGTGCCGTGGGAGATTATGTAATTTCACCTAATTGGGTTAAAAATATTTTTTGCAAACCAGTAATTATAATCCGTAAATGTGTTGTTGTTGAGTGTCGGTGCTGTCTAGAACTCGGCAGAGTAACCGTGTAATACTCTTCCATATCAGTAGGTGGCAGCAGGTAGCTAATTGCTTCGTAGATGTGGGAAACAGCGGGAGGCAGCGTGCAGGTAAAAAGGTGTCTAATGCTTAAACCAAAAATAAACAAAAGGTGAGTGCCCCTAAGAAAAGGCATTGAAGCTTAGGGAAGGCTATGCAGAACAAAACTAAAACTGAACTGGCTACAAAGTAAACAAAAACAGAATGCTGGACGACAACAAAGACTTACTGTGGAGCAAAGATGGCGTCCACAAAGTACATCCGAACATGACATGACAATCAACAATGTCCCCACAAAGAAGGATAAAAACAACTGAAATATTCTTGATTGCTAAAACAAAATAGATGTGGGAAATATCGCTCTAAGGAAGACATGAAACTGCGACAGGAAAATATCAAAAAAAGAGAAAAAGCCACCAAAATAGGAGCGCAAGACAAGAAGTAAAACACTACACACAGACTCAAAATAAGTCAGGGTGTGATGTGACAGGTGGTGACAGTACACCTACTTTGAGACAAGAGCTATATTGATGCATGCTTGGTTATGATTTAAAGCAGACCTGCGCAAATTAAGGCCCGGGGGCCCATTGAGCTTTTCAATATGGCCGGCCGGACATTCCCAAATAATTTTTTTAGATGTTTAAGATGTAAAGTGTAGCTGCCATTATCATGTGCACTGACAATTTCCAATTACAGCAAGTCTTGAACTATACAAAGTATTTCAATGGTTGGAATCTGTGCTTTTGCATGATATACTAGTTACTATGGTAATCTAATTAGTTACTATGGTAATCTAATTAGTTACTATGGTAATCTAAATCACAGCAGCTCAGACGAGGCTGTTTCCAGAGCGGCCAGCCTTAAATGTGGGTGTCAGGGACAGACGCGGAAGGAGATTTTTACAACAAAGTGCTAAAGCTTAGTGATGTATCACATATATCAGATTGTAGGTGTTTATTATTTTTTTTACCCTTCGCGTTCATATTTTGCTGTGTTTATTGCATTTTTGTTGCGTTTCGCTTGATAGTAAAATATCGAGAGGGGGTGTGATGTGCATATGTTGTCAATATTCAGTTTTTTATCAGTCATAGTTAATATTGTAAATCCCACTGTGGGGGGTGGGGGGGGGGGGGCCTGCGGACCTGCAGCGAAGCGGGGTGTGCCAGGATCGGCTTCGAGATCAGGGACAGGTGCGTAGATGACCCAGCTGGGAGTGTTTGTCTGATCACCTGTCGTTCTGTCAAAAGGCAGCAGTCAGGAAGGAGAAGGGAAGTTGTTGATGGTGGTGGAACACGAGTACAAGTGAGAGCGAGACGGACAGAACTGTCAAGACCTGATGGCTGAAAAGCACGAGGAGCAAGAGCTCCACACCCACATTCTTTATTTTCATGTACATTGTGGGTGTCTCATTCAGTAGAACAACTTCAAATTCCACTACGTTTTTTTAAGGCGGTCTGTCGTAACGTTCTTAGCTTTCAATCAGACATTATTGTATTAAGTGTTCCTAACAATCAGATATACTGGCCCCCAGACACAATTCTTTCTCTAAATTTGGCCCTCCGGGTCAAAATAATTGCCCAGGCCTGCTTTAAAGTCATATCCAACAACGACTTTTTACTGTCAACTGAGTTTAGTTTTTTGAATGATTTCTGCTGGTGGTGTGCCTCCGCATTTTTTCAACGCAAAAAATGTGCCTTGGCTCCAAAAAGGTTGAAAAACACTGATGTAAAGAATGAAAGAATGAAAAGGTGAAGAACTCACAGGTTGCAAAAGACTGGTGTAAAGAATGAAAGAATGAAAAAAGGTTGCAAAAGTGAAGTGAATTATATTTATATAGCGCTTTTCTCTAGTGACTCAAAGCGCTTTTACATAGTGAAACCCAATATGTAAGTTACATTTAAAGCAGTGTGGGTGGCACTGGGAGCAGGTGGGTAAAGTGGCTTGCCCAAGGACACAATGGCAGTGACTAGGATGGCGGAAGCGGGCATCGAACCTGAAACCCTCAAGTTGCTGGCACGGCCACTCTACCAACCGAGCTATACCGCCCCACAAAAAACTGGTGTAAAGAATGAAAGAATGAAAAAAGGTTGAAAAAGACTGTTGTAAAGAATGAAAGAATGAAAAGGTGAAGAACTCACAGGTTGCAAAAGACTGGTGTAAAGAATGAAAGAATGAAAAAAGGTTGCAAAAGACTGATATAAAGAATGTAAAGAACGAAAAAAGGTTGCAAAAGACTGGTGTAAAGAATGAAAGAAGTTTGAAAAAGACTGTTGTAAAGAATGAAAGGATGAAAAGGTGAAGAACTCACAAGTTGCAAAAGACTGGTGTAAAGAATGAAATAATTAAAAAAGGTTGCAAAAAAAACTGGTGTAGAGAGTGAAAGAATTAAAAAAGGTTGCAAAAAAAACTGGTGTAGAGAATGAAAGAATTAAAAAAGGTTGCAAAAGACTGGTGTAAAGAATGAAAGAATGAAAAAAGGTTGCAAAAGACTGGTGTAAAGAATGAAAGAATGAAAAAAGGTTGAAAAAGACTGTTGTAAAGAATGAAAGAATGAAAAGGTGAAGAACTCACAGGTTGCATAAGACTGTTGTAAAGAATGAAATAATTAAAAAAGGTTACAAAAAAAACTGGTGTAGAGAATGAAAGAATTAAAAAAGGTTGCAAAAGACTGATATAAAGAATGTAAAGAACAAAAAAAGGTTGCAAAAGACTGGTGTAAAGAATGAAAGAATGAAAAAAGGTTGCAAAAGACTGGTGTAAAGAATGAAAGAATGAAAAAAGGTTGAAAAACACTGTTGTAAAGAATGAAAGAATGAAAAGGTGAAGAACTCACAGGTTGCAAAAGACTGATGTAAAGAATGAAAGAATGAAAAAAGGTTGCAGAAGACTAGGGCTGCAGCTAACGATTATTTTTCTATCGATTAATCTATAGATTATTTTTTTCGATTAATCGGTTAATCTATAGATTATTTTTTTCGATTAATCTATAGATTATTTTTCCTTTTACCGATTTTTTTTAAAATTTAAAATGAAGAGGAAAAAATAAATGTAGGCCAGTTTTTTCAAAAGGCATGGCTTTTATTTACAAAAAAAAAAGTATGGCCACTAGTCAGTCAACATGACAAAACATTCTGTAACAATGTAAACATTTAAAACTTTTAACATTTAACAAAATTAAAAGTATCTTATTTGCTTTTTAATGTGCAAATATAAAAGTAAACATCCAGTGCAAATCTTAATATTCTGGAATAGTATAAGCATTTCAAAAGTAAAAGTATTGCTTATTTTGCTTTAAAATGTGAAAAAATAAAGCTAAACATCCAATACAAAAAAGTGTACAGTGTAAACATTTCAACAAAAGTAAAAGTATTGCTTATTTTGCTTAATAACACAACAATGATAGTATGATTAAAGTGAAAGTTAATTGTTGGTTTGTACATAGTATATGTAACTGTTAATGTTGTAAAAGGTATTTGCACAACTAATTAACGTTAGCGTTTGTGACACGTCTTGTGCCGTGGGGTTCTTTCAGGACCGACAGACTGAACGCCAGACGGCTTTGCCAGGTTTACAATCTTTTAATTTTACACAAAGTCTTTTCTCTTCCAACTGCGCGGATCGCGCACCTGGGCACGATTGCGGCGTCGCTCCCGGCGCGCCCCGCCTCGCCGCTCGCTCGCCGCCGCCGCCTCTCCACAGCGTTAAAGAGGAGCGCGTCTTTGTAAACACTGAACAGGCACGCCAAACGCGCCTCTCAGAGCGAAACGGTGCTTTAGTTTATGAATTTACAACGCAGATACAAATGACACATTCATGTTTTTGTGTAATAATGACAACGTATACGCACGCGGACGTTTGACTTGTTGATGGTGATGGCAAGAACGCTGTCGGGGGTTTTCTTTTCAAATGTTCCTTCATAGCCGTTGTGCTGCTATGATAGGCCATTTCCACTCCACACAGTGTGCATACAACAACATTATTAGGCCGTTTATTGAAATACTCCCACACTTTTGACGACTTTTGGCGTGCTTTTTTCCCCTCGCTCGCATCGTCTGCTTTGCGCTCCGCCATGACAGTAAAGTAGTGTGACGTAAATATGCGACGCGCCGACGCACAAAAACGGCGTCGACGTATTTACGTAACCGATGGCGTCGACATAGTCGACGCGTCGTTTCAGCCTTACAGAAGACTGATATAAAGAATGTAAAAAATGAAAGAATGAAAAGGGGAAGAACTCACAGGTTGCATAAGACTGTTGTAAAGAATGTAAAGAATGAAAGAAGGTTGCAAAAGACTGGGTAAAGAATGAAAGAATAAAAAGGTGAAGAACTCACAGGTTGCAAAAGAGTAATATAAAGAATGTAAAGAATGAAAAAAGGTTGCAAAAGACTGATATAAAGAATGTAAAGAAGTCACAGGTTGCAAAAGAGTGATATAAAGAGTGCTATAAAGAATGTAAAGAATGAAAAAGGTAAAGAAGTCACAGTTTGCTAAAGAGTGCTATAAAGAGTGCTATAAAGAATGAAAAAGGTAAAGAAGTCCCAGGTTGCAAAAGAGTGCTGTAAAGAATGTAAAATGTGAAGAACTGACCGCCAGAGACATGAGTTGCTGTTCATGGATCAACCTTTGCGATGAAGACGATGTTGCTGTCAGGAGAAGACATACAAACATGTTATATATTATTAACATGGACTTAATCAGGACATATTTGAAATACGTACAGAAATAAGAAAGCACTTCAAAGATGAGTAAAAAAAGGAGAAGGTTGAAGTCCAGCAAGCAGCTAGCCAACAAGCTAAAAGTAGCCTCGGCTCACAGTCCAGACGGCCGGTCGTCAGGACAACAAACTAAAGCACAAAATAAAACGCAGGATGTTTTCATGGAAGACAATGTTGTTCCGCGCTTATCTTCTATTCTTCACTTCATGTACTTTCACATTTGTGTCGCATGAGCTTAAAACCAGGGGACTTCCAACTCATACTTCCGGTCACGTGATCAAAACAAACCCTCTCTTCTTCGTTGAGCTTCTTCTTCTTCTTCTTCTTCTTCTTCTTCTTCCGCTTTTTTTTGTTTTTTTTATAAACCTTTATTCATAAATTGCAACATTTACAAACAGTTGAGAAATAATAATCAAAATAAGTACAAAAACAGTACAAAACAGCGCCAGGGGGTTGTAAATTCAAATTAAATTTGGAACACAGCATCATCGTTTTCACAGCTTTTTGCTTGTTAGAGGTCGAGAGTGTTTTAACATAGAGTTCTAATTCTTTTCTAAAGGCACTTCTTCTTCTTCTTCTTCTTCCTCTACAGATCTTATTATTATTATTATTTTTAATTTTATAAACCTTTATTTATAAATTTCAACATTTACAAACAATTGAGAAATAATAATCAAAATAAGTACAAAAACAGTACAAAACAGCGCCAGAGGTTGTAAACTCAATAAAGTAATTAAAATAGAATGCTATATATATATATATATATATATATATATATATATATATATATATATATATATATATATATATATATATATATATATATATATATGTATGTGTGGGAAAAAAATCACAAGACTATTTCATCTCTACAGGCCTGTTTCATGAGGGGGGTTCCCTCAATCATCAGGAGATTTTAATGGGAGCATTCACATACCATGGTTTATATAGGGCACAGAGTGGGTGGGTACAGGCTGGTGTAGGGGCGTGGTGATTGGCTCATGTGTTACCTAGGAGGTGTTTCCGTCTGTGGCGGCATGCTGTTACAATTTTGTTGCGCTTGTTGAGGGATGACAGGTCTGGACGGTAAATAATAAACAGTTTCTCTTTTAAGCATAGGTTGCATCTTTTATTACCACTATTGTAAGGTGTGCTGGATGCAAGAATTTGCCATGTTATTGAATATTCAACATTATTGTCTTTGAGGTCCCAAATGTGTTTGCTGAGTTCTGTGGTATTTCGCAGGTTTTTGTTCCTGAAAGAAGCCTTGTGATTGTTCCATCTGGTTTTGAATTCACCCTCGGTTAATCCTACATATGTGTCGGATGTGTTGATGTCCTTGCGTATTACCTTAGATTGGTAGACAACTGATGTTTGTAAGCACCCCCCATTGAGGGGGCAATCAGGTTTCTTTCGACAGTTACATGCTTTGTTGGTTTTGGAGTCGCTCTGACTGGGGGTCGACGGCTCATTTGCAATTGTTTTGTTGTGGTTTGAGATGATTTGTCGTATATTGTTCATGCAGCTGTAGCTCAATTTAATGTTGTTCTTGTTGAATACTTTTCTTAGGTTGTTGTCTTTGGGAAAGTGTTTGTCAATCAGATTGAGGAATTTGTGTCCAATGTTCGTTGAGACGTTTTTGCTGTATGGGGGGTTGTACCAGATGATGTCATTTCGTTTTCTGTTCTTTTTCGGTTGGTTTCCTGGCGTGGGTTCATAGGAAACGAAAACGAAAACAAAACGACATCATCTGGTACAACCCCCCATACAGCAAAAACGTCTCAACTAACATTGGACACAAATTCCTCAATCTGATTGACAAACACTTTCCCAAAGACAACACCCTAAGAAAAGTATTCAACAAGAACAACATTAAATTGAGCTACAGCTGTATGAACAATATACGACAAATCATCTCAAACCACAACAAAACAATTGCAAATGAGCCGTCGGCCCCCGGACAGAGCGACTCCAAAACCAACAAAGGTTGCAACTGTCGAAAGAAACCTGATTGCCCTCTCAACGGGGGGTGCTTACAAACATCAGTTGTCTACCAATCTAAGGTAACACGCAAGGACATTAACACATCCGACACATATGTAGGATTAACTGAAGGAGAGTTCAAAACCAGATGGAACTATCACAAGGCTTCTTTCAGGAACCAAAACCTGCGGAATACCACAGAACTCAGCAAACACATTTGGGACCTCAAAGACAATAATGTTGAATATTCAATAACATGGCAAATTCTTGCATCCAGCACACCTTACAATAGTGGTAATAAAAGATGCAACCTATGCTTGAAAGAGAAACTGTTTATTATTTACCGTCCAGACCTGTCATCCCTCAACAAGCGCAGCGAAATTGTATCAGCATGCCGCCACAGACGGAAACACCTCCTAGGTAACACATGAGCCAATCACCACGCCCCTACGCCAGCCTGTACCCACCCACTCTGTGCCCTATATAAACCATGGTATGTGAATGCTTCCATTAAAATCTCCTGATGATTGAGGGAACCCCTCATGAAACAGGCCTGTGGAGATGAAGAAGTCTTGTGATCTTTTTCCCCACACATACATATATATATATATATATATATATATATATACAAAGTGCAAAGCCATAGGCTCACACAATTTCAGTAAATAATTTAAATTTGGAACACAGCATCATCGTTTTCACAGCTTTTTGGTTGTTAGAGGTTAGAAAGCGTTTTAAAGTAAAGTTCTAATTCTTTTTTAAAGGCACAAAAAACAGGTTTGGTATTGAGAAACTTACAATTTATATTTATAGTATAATGAGGTTGCAAAGGTAAAATTCCTTTTCAATGGTTTTCTCATACTACTCATACGGTGTAAATCCAAATAGCACATCTTTAAAACAAAGCACACATTTGTCATGAATATTGTCCAGGATGAAAGGACAGATGTTCTTCTTCTTCGAACTCTTTCATGTCATTGATAGTACTGTATGTCTATGGAAAAAAATAAAATAAAATAAAAAAGAATATAGATGGAATATAAAGTATACATGGCAAGAAAGCTCGATAGGTAGATGTTTAAAACAAACGGTGTTTAATAAAAAAACAACCTTGTCTGTATGCACATGTGTCATGTCAGCAAGTTTTAATGTTGTAAATGTGATGTTTTATGTGTTGTTTACTGTTTTTAATGTAACCTTGCTGCTGCCCTCTTGGCCAGGTCTCCCTTGGAAAAGAGATCTTTGATCTCAATGGGATTTTTACCTGGTTAAATAAAGGCTAAATAAAAAATAAAATATTCTTTATTCGGTCATTCTTTTTGTGTGTAAATGTGTATGATTGTTAAATATGTATAATCTGTACTCCATCCATCCATCCATCTTCTTCCGCTTATCCGAGGTCGGGTCGCGGGGGCAGCAGCCTAAGCAGGGAAGCCCAGACTTCCCTCTCCCCAGCCACTTCGTCCAGCTCTTCCTGTGGGACCCCGAGGCGTTCCCAGGCCAGCCGGGAGACATAGTCTTCCCAACGTGTCCTGGGTCTTCCCCGCGGCCTCCTACCGGTCGGACGTGCCCTAAACACCTCCCTAGGGAGGCGTTTGGGTGGCATCCTGACCAGATGCCCGAACCACCTCATCTGGCTCCTCTCCATGTGGAGGAGCAGCGGCTTTACTTTGAGCTCCCCCCGGATGGCAGAGCTTCTCACCCTATCTCTAAGGGAGAGCCCTGCAACCCGGCGGAGGAAACTCATTTCGGCCGCTTGTACCCGTGATCTTGTCCTTTCGGTCATAACCCAAAGCTCATGACCATAGGTGAGGATGGGAACGTAGATCGACCGGTAAATTGAGAGCTTTGCCTTCCGGCTCAGCTCCTTCTTCACCACAACGGATCGATACAGCGTCCGCATTACTGAAGACGCCGCACCGATCCGCCTGTCGATCTCACGATCCACTCTTCCCCCACTCGTGAACAAGACTCCGAGGTACTTGAACTCCTCCACTTGGGGCAAGATCTCCTCCCCAACCCGGAGATGGCACTCCACCCTTTTCCGGGCGAGAACCATGGACTCGGACTTGGAGGTGCTGATTCTCATCCCAGTCGCTTCACACTCGGCTGCGAACCGATCCAGTGAGAGCTGAAGATCCTGGCCAGATGAAGCCATCAGGACCACATCATGTTTAAAAAGCAGAGACCTAATCCTGCAGCCACCAAACCAGATCCCCTCAACGCCTTGACTGCGCCTAGAAATTCTGTCCATAAAAGTTCAGAACAGAATGGGTGACAAAGGGCAGCCTTGGCGGAGTCCAACCCTCACTGGAAACGTGTCCGACTTACTACCGGCAATGCGGACCAAGCTCTGACACTGATCATACAGGGAGCGGACTGCCACAATCAGACAGTCCGATACCCCATACTCTCTGAGCACTCCCCACAGGACTTCCCGATGGACACGGTCGAATGCCTTCTCCAAGTCCACAAAGCACATGTAGACTGGTTGGGCAAACTCCCATGCACCCTCAAGGACCCTGCCCAGAGTATTATTGCAACATTTAAAAATGAGCTAACTCTGATAACTGCTCTCCAGTTGCTACATCTTGTCTTTTGAAGTCTACCCAGTCCAAGAAGTGAGATGGCGGACGCTTTCCTCTCTCCCTTTTCTCTGCTTCTGTGTTTTGTCTGTACTGTTAAACCTTTACACAAAATGGTTGATGGTTGATGATATAAACTTATTTCATACCATATACAGGTATGGCCTTCCTCTCCTTCCTTGGTATTGCACTGCAGCCCAGAGGCCCTCGGTGCATCTGACAGTGCAGCTTGAAGATTAGGACGTCACCGCAGAGTTGTAAAGAGCATCACGAGGATCACAGAGAAGATTAGGTGGCAGCATGGGACTCCAGGAGTGGGTCGTAAGGAAACGAGCAGCTACGTGAAGGATGAAGAAGACAATGAAACGTGTCGTCTTGTCCTTGGTAAGCCAAATGATGTATTCTGCATGAAGACTTACATTGACTGCCTCATCTTTTTTCAGATTGCCCCGTGGATCCACGGCCAGTTTTAACAGGCAGGATGAAGGTGAAGTGGACCATGTTGGGCATGGTGGTCTTCTTCTTGCTCTCCGTGGTTATGACCTGCTGCTTCATTTGGCAATATAGGATCCCCAAGATGAAGACAGGTAACCTTTACAGTTACACCTTGACCAAGGCGTCCTTGGCTCCAGGGCTGACTTGAGGAATCTGCAGCAGGATTACACAAAGCTGGCACAGGCTTACTCGCTTCTGTGGGGGGGGGGGGGGGGAAAGGTCAATACTGCTATCAAAAGTGTTCAAGCTCCGTGTAAAAGGACATTTGTAAAGTGATGAAAGATTTAAAGTTAGTCAACAAATCATCACTTTGAACACCACTGCTCTAAAAATGCATGTAACTTGTTCTATACTGTATATACAAAAGAAAAAATATCATAATGGCTCACCATTACTTAGATCAGCGGTCCCCAACCACCGGGCCGCGGCCCGGTACCGGTCCGTGGATCGATTGGTACCAGGCCGCACAAGAAATAAAAAAATAAAAATAAAAAAACAAAAACATTTTTTTAAATTTTTTATTAAATCAACATAAAAAACACAAGATACACTTACAATTAGTGCACCAACCCAAAAAACCTCCCTCCCCCATTCACTATACTTGCCAACCTTGAGACCTCCGATTTCGGGAGGTGGGGGGGTGGGCGGAGTCGGGGTGGGACGGGGGCGTGGCTGGAGGCGTGGTTGGGGGCGTGGCTAAAAGGGGAGGAGTATATTTACAGCTAGAATTCACCAAGTCAAGTATTTCATATATATATATATATATATATATATATATATATATATATATATATATATATATATATAAGAAATACTTGACGTTCAGTGAATTCTAGCTATATATTTATTTTATTATATGTATATATATATATATATATATATATATATACACATATATATATATATACATATATATATATTTATTTTATTATATGTATATATTAGAGATGCGCGGATAGGCAATTATTTCATCCGCAACCGCATCAGAAAGTCGTCAACCATCCGCAATCCACCCGATCTAACATTTGATCAGAACCGCATCCGCCCGCCATCCGCCCGCACCCGCCCGTTGTTATATATCTAATACAGACGATGCAAGGCATTAGTGAGGTTATAAAGCTTTTGCCTGTTAAAGAAAGGAGACTGATCCAATGCAGCACAGACATTCGCGTGCCACGCTGTCACGACCCGGACGCACACCAGTGCGCAATCATATGGGAGCCGCGCTGAGCGCACCTCCAAGCGCGTCTCACTGCCGGCGACGGCCGGGTATATGGGCCCGACGCTCCAGCGCCATCCATTTTCAGGGCTAGTTGATTCGGCAGGTGGGTTGTTACACACTCCTTAGCGGGTTCCAACTTCCATGGCCACCGTCCTAGCTGCTGTCTATATCAACCAGGGTGAGCCCCACCCCTTTCGTGAGCGCACTGCGCGCGGAGTGACCCCTGTTACGCGCCCCCGGCAACAGGGGTGGCGGGCAGGTAAGCTGCGCGGGCGGAGCGCACGGAGTGACCCCTGTTACGAGCCCCCGGCCACGGGGGTGGCGGGCAGGTAAGCTGCTTACCTGCTGCGCGTGACGCCGGCCGCGGCGAAGGCGGACGAGGCGGGGTGTCGTGCGGTGGGCGCGGTGGTGACCCTGGACGTGCGTCGGGCCCTTCTCGCGGATCGCCTCAGCTACGGCTCCCGGTGGGGCCCTCTCGGGGGAAGGGGCCTCGGTCCCGGACCCCGGCGAGGCGTCGGGGGCCTTCTCCGCTCCGTAAAAGTGTCCATCTCTTTTTTTTTTTTTCTTCTGTTGTGGCATATGCTGCAGGTGCCTGCTCGTTTTTCCTATGTGGGTAACAACATTTAACTATGTATATATATTTACCAATTGGTTTAACTGCCACCCGCCTGAATCTATTTAAAATCTAATTTTTTTTTATTTCAACCGCCCGACCCGACCCGACCCGCGGATAAAATCTAATTTTTTTAAATTTCATCCGCCCGATCCGCGGATAATCCGCGGACTCCGCGGTTGTGCTTGCAAACCGCGCATCTCTAGTATATATATATATATATATATATATATACATACGTATATATATCTATTTTATTATATATATATATATATATATATACGTATATATATCTATTTTATTATATATATATATATATATATATATATATAAAAAATAAATACTTGAATTTCAGTGTTCATTTATTTACACATATACACACACACAACACTCATCTACTCATTGTTGAGTTAAGGGTTGAATTGTCCATCCTTGTTCTATTCTCTGTCCCTATTTTTCTAACCATGCTGAACACCCTCTCTGATGATGCATTGCTGTGTGGCACGCACAAAAGTGCTTTCATCAAATGCACTAGATGGCAGTATTGTCCTGTTTAAGAGTGTCACAACATTGCTGTTTATGGCAGACGAACTGCTTTACGGTATACAAAAATGTGACTGCTGTTGTTGTGTGTTGTTGCCGCGCTGGGAGGACGTTAATGAAACTGCCTAACAATAAACCCATGAGGACCTGAGTCCGCCTGAATTTCGGGAGATTTTCGGGAGAAAATTTGTCCCGGGAGGTTTTCGGGAGAGGCGCTGAATTTCGGGAGGGTTGGCAAGTATGCCCATTCACACAAAAGGGTTGCTTCTTTCTGTTATTAATATTCTGGTTCGTACATTATATATCAATATATATCAATACAGTCTGCAAGGGATACAGTCCGTAAGCACACATGATTGTATTTTTTTATGACCAAAAATTAAAATAAAAAAAAATAAAAAATTCAAGCGTTGACTGGTCCGCAGTTACAAAAAGGTTGGGGACCACTGCCTTAGATTGTTCAGTATGTGGCTCTCTGTCAGGTTCAAACACTGATGACATCTATTAAACAAGACAAGAAGCAAGGAATCAAACAGAGACAGAATTAAATTTGGCTCAATGAGGAGAAATGCGTACACCTGTATCTTTGCACAGTGTCGTCACGCTCTGACGAAAGATTGTATGCCTCCTCTTTTATTTGGACTTTCCCTGATTACATGGCAACAGCTGTTTCTAAGGGAGGGGGGTCGTAAACAGCCATTGCCTTTGGTTACAAAACAGTTCAAAGAAGAGGTGCCTTGAGGGGAGTCAGGTCCTGCTTCCTCTTCGCTTTGTAGTTCTCAAGTCAAGACAAAAATCTTTCTGTGGATTACAATACATCAAAGAAACCAAACACCTTCATGCTGCTTCCCATCCTACACAGTGGAGTTTTACAAGCCTTCTTCTTGGTAGGATCAAAGACAGCTTTTGTCTGCTGGCCGGGAACTCATTGAAACACAAAGTTTTGGGATAACTTACGTCAGGGCCGGCCCGTGGCATAGGCCGTATAGGCAAATGCTAAGGGCGCCGTCCATCAGGGGGCGCCATGCCAGTGCCACAAATGTTGGAGGAAAAAAAATAAAAAAAATAAAGTTGTTACTATTATTTCTAAATACAAAAAAATAATCTCACGTTAATTAAAATGCAAAGTAAAGCCTATTTAATAGAAATATTATTTGTTACAACATTACGCCGCCCCCTCCCTTCCCGTATCATGACTCTTTTTGGACGTCACCACATCAAAAAATCAACACAAGATGTCAAAACGGCCAAAACTGTCAGGTGCCCAGGGAAGAAAAAAGAGAAAAGAAGAGGAGAAACGAGAAAAGACAGAGGTAGCAGGTAGGTAACGTTAGCCTACATGAAATTATTTGTCTGTTACAGAATGTGATAGTAGCTGGCTTTTTAGCATTAAGCTAATGTTACATGACTCGGCAATTGCTAATCAATAAATAGCTAGTTCTGTTTTAACGTCGGGTTAATATTGTGGAGGGGGCTAAATTGTTATGGAAAATAATAATGTAACGTTAGGTAATTACAGTACTCCCACCTTACATTCCTCAGGGACATTTGTATTAGATCTTTTAAGCAGGTGTTTTTTGTTTACATTGTTATTGCCTTCTGGTTAGCTAATGTTTGCCCTGCAGGTAATAGTCACTTTTCCACCCCTTTATATATTAGGTATAGTTGTAAGTAAAAAAAAAAGGTCAAAGACAAAGCTATTCGGGTTCTTGTGAGTATATACACTTCACTGCCGATGTGGGGGGGCGCCACCTAAAATCTTGCCTAGGGCGCCAGATTGGTTAGGGCCGGGCCTGACTTACGTACAATTATTCTGGAAAATGTGAACTACGACACGACTGTGACCTACTCAAAAACTAAAAGTTGTAGTCCTTGTTTGTTGTTTTTGAACCCAGAAGAGGACCTGAGAGAAGCAGCAGTTGAAGACATGTGCCCACGTTACCCCGAGCCCTTGCCCCTCAAACATCCCATCGTGGCCTTGAGGGTGGCTTTGGAGAAGGTGACTGACCTTTTATTCTTGGCAAATATTCTTACTGCAATTGTTGTTATGAAATATTTGTACTGCAATTGTTGTTTCCCCAACAGGTCGATGTCCTCCTGAGGAGCAGTGTGGACGCCACCGAGCGTCCAGCGCTGTCTGCTATTCTAGTTTTAAATGACTCAGTTCTATGGCTGGGTAATTTTGGAAAGAAGAACATCAGCGAGCGGACGTCAGCCCCGCCCCACGAGCACACAGTGTACAGGTGAGCACACCTTTGCAGGGGGCGGAACTGTTACCACGTAAAAGTTGTACACTACATTTATTTATACTTGGATATTTAATACGTTACTTTTACTTTGTTACATTGACCTTCATTCCGATCACTACATTTATTTATACGTTACTTTTACTTTGTTACATTGACCTTCATTCCGATCGCTACATTTATTTATACGTTACTTTTACTTTGTTACATTGACCTTCATTCCGATCACTACATTTATTTATACGTTACTTTTACTTTGTTACATTGACCTTCATTCCGATCACTACATTTATTTATACGTTACTTTTACTTTGTTACATTGACCTTCATTCCGATCACTACATTTATTTATACGTTACTTTTACTTTGTTACATTGACCTTCATTCCGATGGCTACATTTATTTATACGTTACTTTTACTTTGTTACATTGACCTTCATTCCGATCGCTACATTTATTTATACGTTACTTTTACTTTGTTACATTGACCTTCATTCCGATCACTACATTTATTTATACGTTACTTTTACTTTGTTACATTGACCTTCATTCCGATGGCTACATTTATTTATACGTTACTTTTACTTTGTTACATTGACCTTCATTCCGATCACTACATTTATTTATACGTTACTTTTACTTTGTTACATTGACCTTCATTCCGATCACTACATTTATTTATACGTTACTTTTACTTTGTTACATTGACCTTCATTCCGATCACTACATTTATTTATACGTTACTTTTACTTTGTTACATTGACCTATGAACTATGGACTGGACTCAAACACACATCTGTTGTAATACATGCTATAGTAGGGTCACACACACATCTGTTGTAATACATGCTATAGTAGGTTCACACACACATCTGTTGTAATACATGCTATAGTAGGTTCACACACACATGTTGTAATACATGCTATAGTAGGTTCACACACACACATCTGTTGTAATACATGCTATAGTAGGGTCACACACACATCTGTTGTAATACATGCTATAGTAGGTTCACACACACACATCTGTTGTAATACATGCTATAGTAGGTTCACACACATATGTAATACATGCTATAGTAGGTTCACACACACATCTGTTGTAATACATGCTATAGTAGGTTCACACACACATCTGTTGTAATACATGCTATAGTAGGTTCACACACACACATCTGTTGTAATACATGCTATAGTAGGTTCACACACATCTGTTGTAATACATGCTATAGTAGGTTCACACACACATCTGTTGTAATGCATGCTATAGTAGGTTCACACACACATCTGTTGTAATACATGCTATAGTAGGTTCACACACACATTTGTTGTAATACATGCTATAGTAGGTTCACACACATCTGTTGTAATACATGCTACAGTAGGTTCACACACACATCTGTTGTAATACATGCTATAGTAGGTTCACACACACATCTGTTGTAATACATGCTATAGTAGGTTCACACACACACATCTGTTGTAATACATGCTATTGTAGGTTCACACACACATATCTGTTGTAATACATGCTATAGTAAATTCACACACACATGTTGTAATACATGCTATAGTAGGTTCACACACACATCTGTTGTAATACATGCTATAGTAAATTCACACACACATATGTTGTAATACATGCTATAGTAGGTTCACACACACATATGTTGTAATACATGCTATAGTAGATTCACACACACATCTGTTGTAATACATGCTATAGTAAGTTCACACACACACATCTGTTGTAATACATGCTATAATAGGTTCACACACATCTGTTGTAATACATGCTATAGTAGTTTCACACACACACATCTGTTGTAATACATGCTATAGTAGGTTCACACACACACACATCTGATGTAATACATGCTATAGTAGGTTCACACACACATCTGTTGTAATACATGCTATAGTAGGTTCACACACACATCTGTTGTAATACATGCTATAGTAGGTTCACACACACATCTGTTGTAATACATGCTATAGTAGGGTCACACACACATCTGTTGTAATACATGCTATAGTAGGTTCACACACACATCTGTTGTAATACATGCTATAGTAGGTTCACACACACACATCTGTTGTAATACATGCTATAGTAGGGTCCCACACACATCTGTTGTAATACATGCTATAGTAGGTTCACACACACATGTTGTAATACATGCTATAGTAGGTTCACACACACACATCTGTTGTAATACATGCTATTGTAGGGTCCCACACACATCTGTTGTAATACATGCTACAGTAGGTTCACACACACATCTGTTGTAATACATGCTATAGTAGGTTTACACACACATCTGTTGTAATACATGCTACAGTAGGTTCACACACACATTTGTTGTAATACATGCTATAGTAGGTTTACACACACATCTGTTGTAATACATGCTACAGTAGGTTCACACACACATTTGTTGTAATACATGCTATAGTAGGTTCACACACACATCTGTTGTGAGTCATACCAAAGACTATAAAAATGGGACCCATTACCTCCCTGCTTGGCACTCAGCATCAAGGGTTGGAATTGGGGGTTAAATCACCAAAATGATTCCCGGGCGCGGCCACCGCTGCTGCCCACTGCTCCCCTCACCTCCCAGGGGGTGATCAAGGGTGATGGGTCAAATGCAGAGAATAATCTCGCCACACCTAGTGTGTGTGTGTGACAATCATTGGTACTTTAACTTTAACTTTAATACATGCTATAGTAGGTTCACACACACACACATCTGATGTAATACATGCTATAGTAGGTTCACACACACATCTGTTGTAATACATGCTATAGTAGGTTCACACACACATCTGTTGTAATACATGCTATAGTAGGTTCACACACACATCTGTTGTAATACATGCTATAGTAGGGTCACACACACATCTGTTGTAATACATGCTATAGTAGGTTCACACACACATCTGTTGTAATACATGCTATAGTAGGTTCACACACACACATCTGTTGTAATACATGCTATAGTAGGGTCCCACACACATCTGTTGTAATACATGCTATAGTAGGTTCACACACACATGTTGTAATACATGCTATAGTAGGTTCACACACACACATCTGTTGTAATACATGCTATTGTAGGGTCCCACACACATCTGTTGTAATACATGCTACAGTAGGTTCACACACACATCTGTTGTAATACATGCTATAGTAGGTTTACACACACATCTGTTGTAATACATGCTACAGTAGGTTCACACACACATTTGTTGTAATACATGCTATAGTAGGTTTACACACACATCTGTTGTAATACATGCTACAGTAGGTTCACACACACATTTGTTGTAATACATGCTATAGTAGGTTCACACACACATCTGTTGTGAGTCATACCAAAGACTATAAAAATGGGACCCATTACCTCCCTGCTTGGCACTCAGCATCAAGGGTTGGAATTGGGGGTTAAATCACCAAAATGATTCCCGGGCGCGGCCACCGCTGCTGCCCACTGCTCCCCTCACCTCCCAGGGGGTGATCAAGGGTGATGGGTCAAATGCAGAGAATAATCTCGCCACACCTAGTGTGTGTGTGTGACAATCATTGGTACTTTAACTTTAACTTTAATACATGCTATAGTAGGTTCACACACATATGTTGTAATACATGCTATAGTAGGTTCACACACATGTGTTGTAATACATGTTATAGTAGGTTCACACACACACACACACACACACACACACACACACACACACATCTGTTGTAATACATGCTATAGTAAGTTCACACACACATCTGTTGTAATACATACTATAGTAGGTTCACACACACATCTGTTGTAATACATGCTATAGTAGGTTCACACACACATCTGTTGTAATACATGCTATAGTAGGTTCACACACACATCTGTTGTAATACATGCTATAGTAGGGTCACACACACATCTGTTGTAATACATGCTATAGTAGGTTCACACACACACATCTGTTGTAATGCATGCTATAGTAGGTTCACACACATCTGTTGTAATACAGGCTATAGTAGGTTCACACACACATCTGTTGTAATACATGCTATAGTAGGGTCCCACACACATCTGTTGTAATACATGCTATAGTAGGTTCACACACACATCTGTTGTAATACATGCTATAGTAGGTTCACACACATCTGTTGTAATACATGCTATAGTAGGTTCACACACACACACACACACACACATCTGTTGTAATGCATGCTATAGTAGGTTCACACACATCTGTTGTAATACATGCTATAGTAAGTTCACACACATCTGTTGTAATACATGCTATAGTAGGTTCACACACACATCTGTTATAGTACATGCTATAGTAGGTTCACACACACACACACACATCTGTTGTAATACTAGCTATAGTAGGGTCACACACACATCTGTTGTAATACATGCTATAGTAGGTTCACACACACATATGTTATAATACATGCTAAAGTAGGTTCACACACATCTGTTGTAATACATGCTAAAATAGGTTCACACACATCTGTTGTAATACATGCTATAGTAGGTTCACACACACATCTGTTGTAATACATGCTATAGTAGGTTCACACACACATCTGTTGTAATACATGCTATAGTAGGTTCACACACACACACATCTGTTGTAATACATGCTATAGTAGGTTCACACACACATCTGTTGTAATACATGCTATAGTAGGTTCACATACACATCTGTTGTAATACATGCTATAGTAGGGTCACACACATCTGTTGTAATACATGCTATAGTAGGTTCACACACACATCTGTTGTAATACATGCTATAGTAAGTTCACACACACATCTGTTGTAATGCATGCTATAGTAGGTTCACACACACATCTGTTATAATACATGCTATAGTAGGTTCACACACACATCTGTTGTAATGCATGCTATAGTAGGTTCACACACATCTGTTGTAATACATGCTATAGTAAGTTCACACACATCTGTTGTAATACATGCTATAGTAGGTTCACACACACACATCTGTTATAGTACATGCTATAGTAGGTTCACACACACACACACACACACACATCTGTTGTAATACATGCTATACTAGATTCACACACACACATCTGTTGTAATACATGCTATAGTAGGTTCACCACTAGGCCACTGAGTAGGTCCAAGTAAAATTGTGTGACGCCACATAAACCGGACGAAATGTACCCAACACACAATATTTTTCCTTACTAAAAAAAACCTAACTTTTACGAATTAAAATGGAACAAGTTAAAAATATTTAAACGCTCAAAAAATAAATGTCATGACTGGGTCTTGGGTGTGTGCTTTTCCGGGATGCAACGGAAAGTTGGCTCGTGCGAGACGGGAATGAAGGTACATGATTTATTTATTATTATCAAAAAAAAAAGGAATAAATGAAAGCGCGCACAGTGGCGGAGAACAAACTATGAAAAACAAAAAGACTATAAACATGGAACAAAAACTTACTTGGCTTGGACAAAAATAGTTGCATGAAGAATGGACATGGGAAGAATGGACAGAGCATAAATGTGGTGAGGTCGTCAGGACGAACAACAGAAAATGAAAAGCTTAAATAACACAGACACGATTAACGAAAACAGGTGCGTGACTCAAAACGTGAAACAGGGTGCGTGACGTGACAGGTGAAAACTAATGGTTGCTATGGTGAAAACAAGAGTGCACAATGAGTCCAAACGTGGAACAGGTTAAACTAATGGGGTAATCATGCAAACAAGACAAGGGAGTGAAAAGCCAGAAACTTAACAAAACGTGACTTAAAACAAAACATGATTACACAGACATGACAATAATATTAAGTAACCAGAATATTACGCAACATATTTCTTCTGCCATTTTTTTGTATTTTTTTTAATATATAAAACCTTGTCATAAGTGTGTATAAGTACTTTTTGAGCACATGCAACAATATTGTGATAATAATGACAACTATGATCATTTTAGTGACAATAATCGTGATATGATTTTTTTTTATTTGGTTCCATCCCTACTCGCACCAAGTACTACAGAAATATCACAGCAAGAATAAACTCACCTTAACGCAGAACCAGTTGACCTCCGTCCTTCCCCTGCAACTCATTTTGCTAGTTTCGGGTATTTTATTCTTTCACAATAAAATACCCGGAAAACAAAACATGATATGGATGTGATTTCAAATCAATGTCCTTGCTGATTTAACTAACACCTTCCTAATAAAGCGATGAAATGATTACCTCTGCAGAATAGCAAGCCTCTCCAAGATCTTTCCCACTCTGATGTTGTACAAGCTGTGGGAAGAAGGACTTGTGGGCTCTCTCGACGACTCCGTGGAGAAGTATGCAGACAACTTCACCATCAAGAATCCTCTGGGAAGAAGTGCTGAGTCAGCAGCCACCTTCAAAAGACCTGCAATTACTTTGCGAAGGATGGCCAGCCATCTCTCTGGTAACGCCACACAACCTTCCTTTACACTTTGCAACCTTTATGATGGCGGGCGCTAACTTTCCAGATATACAGTAACTAGATATGTCACGCTCCTCTTAGCTAGAAGGGACAACGTGCCAAGGTACTTCATCGTTGTAGATGGCGCAGGAACCAAGACATCAACAATGCCATATATATATATATATATATATATATATATATATATATATATATATATATGTATGTGTGGGAAAAAAAATCACAAGACTATTTCATCTCTACAGGCCTGTTTCATGAGGGGGGGTACCCTCAATCGTCAGGAGATTTTAATGGGAGCATTCGCATACCATGGTTTATATAGGGCACAGAGTGGGTGGGTACAGGCTGGCCTAGGGGCGTGGTGATTGGCTCATGTGTTGCCTAGGAGGTGTTTCCTTCTATGGCGGCATGTTGTTACAATTTCGCTGCGCTTGTTGAGGGATGACAGGTCTGGACGGTAAATAATAAACAGTTTCTCTTTCAAGCATAGGTTGCATCTTTTATTACCACTATTGTAAGGTGTGCTGGATGCAAGAATTTGCCATGTTATTGAATATTCAACATTATTGTCTTTGAGGTCCCAAATGTGTTTGCTGAGTTCTGTGGTATTTCGGAGGTTTTTGTTCCTGAAAGAAGCCTTGTGATTGTTCCATCTGGTTTTGAATTCTCCCTCGGTTAATCCTACATATGTGTCGGATGTGTTAATGTCCTTGCGTATTACCTTAGATTGGTAGACAACTGATGTTTGTAAGCACCCCCCGTTGAGGGGGCAATCAGGTTTCTTTCGACAGTTACATGCTTTGTTGGTTTTGGAGTCGTTCTGACTGGGGGTCGACGGCTCATTTGCAATTGTTTTGTTGTGGTTTGAGATGATTTGTCGTATATTGTTCATGCAGCTGTAGCTCAATTTGATGTTGTTCTTGTTGAATACTTTTCTTAGGTTGTTGTCTTTGGGAAAGTGTTTGTCAATCAGATTGAGGAATTTGTGTCCAATGTTCGTTGAGACGTTTTTGCTGTATGGGGGGTTGTACCAGATGATGCCGTTTCGTTTTCTGTTCTTTTTTGGCTGGTTTCCTGGCGTGGGTTCATAGGTGAGGGTGAAAAGCCCTTGATGAAAGCGGATACAATTTCACCCTCACCTATGAACCCACGCCAGGAAACCAGCCAAAAAAGAACAGAAAACGAAACGGCATCATCTGGTACAACCCCCCATACAGCAAAAACGTCTCAACTAACATTGGACACAAATTCCTCAACCTGATTGACAAACACTTTCCCAAAGACAACAACCTAAGAAAAGTATTCAACAAGAACAACATCAAATTGAGCTACAGCTGCATGAACAATATACGACAAATCATCTCAAACCACAACAAAACAATTGCAAATGAGCCGTCGACCCCCAGTCAGAACGACTCCAAAACCAACAAAGCATGTAACTGTCGAAAGAAACCCGATTGCCCCCTCAACGGGGGATGCTTACAAACATCAGTTGTCTACCAATCTAAGGTAATACGCAAGGACATTAACACATCCGACACATATGTAGGATTAACCGAGGGTGAATTCAAAACCAGATGGAACAATCACAAGGCTTCTTTCAGGAACAAAAACCTGCGAAATACCACAGAACTCAGCAAACACATTTGGGACCTCAAAGACAATAATGTTGAATATTCAATAACATGGCAAATTCTTGCATCCAGCACACCTTACAATAGTGGTAATAAAAGATGCAACCTATGCTTGAAAGAGAAACTGTTTATTATCTACCGTCCAGACCTGTCATCCCTCAACAAGCGCAGCGAAATTGTAACAACATGCCGCCATAGACGGAAACACCTCCTAGGTAACACATGAACCAATCACCACGCCCCTAGGCCAGCCTGTACCCACCCACTCTGTGCCCTATATAAACCATGGTATGCGAATGCTCCCATTAAAATCTCCTGACGATTGAGGGTACCCCCCCTCATGAAACAGGCCTGTAGAGATGAAATAGTCTTGTGATTTTTTCCCCCACACATACATATATATTTTTATATATATATATATATATAAATATATATTAGTGATGGGTTGATGAGGCGTCATGAAGCGTTTCGACACATTGCAAAACTGTATTGATACTGTGTCGATACTGTGTCACTAAATACTGACATCTGCTGGACATTAAAAATCCCTACAGGCAACCTATGGACCGACTCAACTGACACTGATTTGATGCCCTAGTACAGGGGTCACCAACCTTTTTGAAACCAAAAACTACTTCTTGGGTACTGATTAATGCGAAGGGCTACCAGTTTGATACACACTTAAATAAATAAATATATTGTCATTTGTAAGTTACACGTAAGTGTGATTTAAACAAGAATAGCTAAATAAATAAATGTATATATATAAAAAAATGGGTATTTCTGTCTGTCATTCCGTCGTACATTTTTTTTTCCTTTTACGGAAGGTTTTTTTGTAGAGAATAAATGATGAAAAAAACACTTAATTGAACGGTTTAAAGGAGGAGAAAACACGAAAAAAATTAAAATAAAATTTTGAAACATAGTTTATCTTCAATTTCGACTCTTTAAAATTCAAAATTCAACCGACAAAAAGAAGAGAAAAACTAGCTAATTTGAATCTTTTTGAAAAAATTATTATTATTAAATTTTTTAAAGAAATTCAAAATACTTTGAAATAAGATTTAAATTTGATTCTACAGATTTTCTAGATTTGCCAGAATAATTGTTATGAATTTTAATCATAGTAAGTGTGAAGAAATATTTCGCAAATATTCTTCGTCGAAAAAACAGAAGCTAAAATATTTATTATTCTTTACAATAAAAAATAAATTTACTTGAACATTGACTTAAATTGTCAGGAAAGAAGAGGAAGAAATTTAAAAGGTAAAAAGGTATATTTGTTTAAAAACCCTAAAATCATTTTTAAGGTTGTATTTTTTCTCTAAAATTGTATTTCTAAAAGTAATAAGAAGCAAAGTAAAAAATAAATGAATTTATTTACACAAGTGAAGACCCATCCATCCATCCATTTTCTACCGCTTATTCCAAGTGAAGACCAAGTCTTTAAAATATTTTCTTGGATTTTCAAATTCTATTTGAGTTTTGTCTCTCTTAGAATTAAAAATGTCGAGCAAAGCGAGACCAGCTTGCTAGTAAATAAATAAAATTTAAAAAATAGAGGCAGCTCACTGGTAAGTGCTGCTCTTTGAGCTATTTTTAGAACAGGCCAGCGGGCGACTGATCTGGTCCTTACGGGCTACCTGGTGACCGCGGGCACCGCGTTGGTGACCCCTGCCCTAGTATATACAATAATATAAACCAAGTCATTGTATTTCATTTAGGATTATTTCATATCTTCATTTAAATAAAAATATATTTGTATCTTTTTTAGATACAGTCAATAAATAATGTGAACATGTATCATAACATGGAAATCTAAGAGAACGTGTTGTGGATGATTGTGGACTGGGAATTTTTTTTATTAAATTTTTTTACACATTTTTATTAAAAAAAAAATTAAAAAAAAGTTTTTCCGACGTATTACATTTTAGACGATTTCTCTTCTTGGTTATTATTTCTCGGGCTGTAGAAAAGAGCCGCTCACAGGGCACAGAGGAGGCGACACAGTTCGCGTATCGGTCACGTGACCAAAACAGCTCATGATCGGTCACGTGACTTTCTAAAACCGACACAGGGTTTTGCTCTATGAGCTCGACGCATGCGCCGATGCATCGGTGTTGCCGGACCCATCACTAATATAATATATATATATATATATATATATATATATATATATATATATATATATATATATATATATATATATACATACACACACACACACACGTATATATACATTCACATATGATGAAACAAAAATGGAGCTGTTTGGCCACAATACCCAGCAATATGTTGGGAGGAGAAAAGGTGAGGCCTTTAATCCCAGGCACACCATGCCCACCGTGAAGCATGGTAATAATAATAATAGATTTTATTTGTAAAAAAAGCACTTTACATTGAGCAAACAACCTCAAAGTGCTACAGTGTATTAAAAAAAATAATAAAAAGATAATACAAAAATAAATACAAATATTAACTAAAACAGCCTAATAGCTAGAACTAGTATGCATGTATCTATAAAAAGGCGTTTTTAAAAAGAAAGGTTTTTAAGCCTTTTTTTTTTTTTTTTAATCATCCACAGTCTGTGGTGCCCTCAGGTGGTCAGGGAGAGCGTTCCACAGACTGGGAGCGGCGGAGGGGTGGTGGTAGTATTATACTCTGGGCCTGTTTTGCTGCCAATGGAACTACTGCTTTTAAATGGGACAATGAAAAAGGAGGATTAGCTCCAAATTCTTCAGGACAAGCTAAAATCATCAGCCCGGAAGTTAGCTGATGATTGATGAAAGGAATGGCTAAATCAGGCCAGAATGTAGGTTTTAGAATGGCCTCCCCAAAGTCCTGACTTAAAGGTGTGGACAATGCTGAAGAAACAAGTCCATGTCAGAAAAGCAACACATTTAGTGGTCAAGTGGTCAAGCAGAAGCTTGTGGATGGCTACCAAAAGCGCCTTATTGCAGGTCAACTTGCCAAGGGACATGTAAGCAAATATTAACATTGCTGTATGTATACTTTTCACCCTCACATTTTCAGTAGAGCCATAATAAATTCATAAAAGAAGCAAACTTCATGAATGTTTTTTGTGACCAACAAGTATGTGCTCCAATCACTACATCACAAAAAAATAAGAGTTGTAGAAATGATTGGAAACTCAAGACAGCCATGACATGATGTTCTTTACAAGTCTATGTACACTTTTGACCACAACTGTGTGTAATATATACACAGTAGAGATGCGCGGATAGGCAATTATTTCATCCGCAACCGCATCAGAAAGTCGTCAACCATCCGCCATCCACCCGAACTAACATTTAATCAAAACCGCATCCGCCCGCACCCGCCCGTTGTTATACATCTAATATAGACGATGCGAGGCATTAGTGAGGTTATAAAGCTTTTGCCTGTTAAAGAAAGGAGACTGATCCAATGCAGCACAGACATTCAATGCGTGCCACGCTGTCACGGCCCAGACGCACACCAGTGCGCAATCATATGGGAGCCGCGCTGAGCGCACCTCCAAGCGGCGGCCATCCTACTCGTCGCGGCCTAGCCCTCGCGGCTCTCGCTGCCGGCGACGGCCGGGTATGGGCCCGACGCTCCAGCGCCATCCATTTTCAGGGCTAGTTGATTCGGCATGTGGGTTGTTACACACTCCTTAGCGGGTTCCGACTTCCATGGCCACCGTCCTGCTCTCTATATCAACCAGGGTGAGCCCCACCCCTTTCGTGAGCGCACTGCGCGCGGAGTGACCCCTGTTACGCGCCCCCGGCAACAGGGGTGGCGGGCAGGTAAGCTGCGCGGGCGGAGCGCGTGGAGTGACCCCTGTTACGAGCCCCCGGCCACGGGGGTGGCGGGCAGGTAAGCTGCTTACCTGCTGCGCGTGACGCCGGCCGCGGCGAAGGCGGACGAGGCGGGGTGTCGGTGCGGTGGGCGCGGTGGTGACCCTGGACGTGCGTCGGGCCCTTCTCGCGGATCGCCTCAGCTACGGCTCCCGGTGGGGCCCTCTCGGGGGAAGGGGCCTCGGTCCCGGACCCCGGCGAGGCGTCCCTTCTCCGCTCCGTAAAAGTGTCCATCTCTTTTTTTCTTTTTCTTCTGTTGTGGCATATGCTGCAGGTGCCTGCTCGTTTTTCGTATGTGGGTAACAACATTTAACTATGTATATATATTTCCCAATTGGTTTAACTGCCACCCGCCTGAATCTATTTAAAATCTTTTTTTTTTTTAATTTCAACCGCCCGACCCGACCCGCGGATAAAATCTAATTTTTTTTTTATTTCAACCGCCCGATCCGCGGATAATCCGCGGACTCCGCGGTTGTGCCCGCAAACCGCGCATCTCTAATACACAGTAACCAGAGGTGGGTAAAGTAGCCAGAAATTGTACTCAAGTAAGAGTTGTGTTACTTTAGAGATTTATTACTCAAGTAAAAGTAAGGAGTAGTCACCCAAATATTTACTTGAGTAAAAGTAAAAAGTATCTTGTGATACTCACGTACTGAGTAACTGATGAGTAACCCGTTTGTTTAATGATGACGGCAACAAATAATGCACAAAAACATAAAAATAGCAATGAACAAATTCAGAGCCAGGAATATCTCTTAAACAACTAAAACATTAATATATATTAAATAATAATACATTAACATTTTAAAAAAAATGAAGGCAAATTGAGCCACAATAACTTAACAGCACCATAGGCTCAGTAGGCAGAGATTACAAAGGAAAATAACAAGTTAGCCTTTACGCCAGGGGTGCTCATTACGTCGATCGCGATCTACCGGTCGATCTCGGAGGGTGTGTCAGTCGATCACCAGCCAGGCATTAAAAAAATAGTCCTAAAAATGAGCGATCATAAATCTTCACTATGACGTCACTTTCGTCACTTGATTGGCATTCACGGCACCCGAGGGTCTTCTGAGATGACGCTGGCTGCTGCCAGCTCATTAAAATTACCGACTGGAAGGCGAGAAACACTTTATTTCAACAGACTCTGGCGCCGTACCTGTCGTCAAAACTCCAAAGACCGACTGCACAGTTGCACAATAAAAGCGCCGCTTCATCCTGCCTGCGCTACCAAAATAAGAGTCTCAGAAAGCTGGCGTGCACAAGCTAGCAAGCTACGGAGTTTGCCGACAATGTATTTCTTGTAAAGTGTATACAAAGGAGTACGGAAGCTGGACAAATAAGATGCCAAAAAGCAACCACTTTCATGTGGTATTGGACAGAAAGGAGGACTTTTTTTCTCCTCCATTCGAAAATGTGGACGTTATCATCACCACTGTCTGATTCCTATCAATGCAAGTCATCAGAATCAGGTAATACACCAACTTATATTCTTGTCTTCATGAAAGAAAGGAATCTATATGTGTTAAACATGCTTGTATTATCTTTAAACACCTTTAACTTCCATCCATCCATCCATCCATCCATCCATCCATCCATCCATCTTCTTCCGCTTATCCGAGGTCGGGTCGCGGGGGCAGCAACCTAAGCAGGGAAGCCCAGACTTCCCTCTCCCCAGCCACTTCGTCCAGCTCTTCCTGTGGGACCCCGAGGCGTTCCCAGGCCAGCCGGGAGACATAGTCTTCCCAACGTGTCCTGGGTCTTCCCCGTAGCCTTCTACCGGTCGGACGTGCCCTAAACACCTCCCTAAGGAGGCGTTCGGGTGGCATCCTGACCAGATGCCCGAACCACCTCATCTGGCTCCTCTCCATGTGGAGGAGCAGCGGCTTTACTTTGAGTTCCCCCCGGATGACAGAGCTTCTCACCCTATCTCTAAGGGAGAGCCCCGCCACCCGGCGGAGGAAACTCATTTCGGCCGCTTGTACCCGTGATCTTGTCCTTTCGGTCATAACCCAAAGCTCATGACCATAGGTGAGGATGGGAACGTAGATCGACCGGTAAATTGAGAGCTTTGCCTTCCGGCTCAGCTCCTTCTTCACCACAACGGATCGATACAGCATCCGCATTACTGAAGACGCCGCACCGATCCGCCTGTCGATCTCACGATCCACTCTTCCCTCACTCGTGAACAAGACTCCGAGGTACTTGAACTCCTCCACTTGGGGCAAGATCTCCTCCCCAACCCGGAGATGGCACTCCACCCTTTTCCGGGCGAGAACCATGGACTCGGACTTGGAGGTGCTGATTCTCATCCCAGTCGCTTCACACTCGGCTGCGAACCGATCCAGTGAGAGCTGAAGATCCTGGCCAGATGAAGCCATCAGGACCACATCATCTGCAAAAAGCAGAGACCTAATCCTGCAGCCACCAAACCAGATCCCCTCAACGCCTTGACTGCGCCTAGAAATTCTGTCCATAAAAGTTCAGAACAGAATGGGTGACAAAGGGCAGCCTTGGCGGAGTCCAACCCTCACTAGAAAAGTGTCCGACTTACTGCCGGCAATGCGGACCAAGCTCTGGCACCGAGCATACAGGGAGCGGACCGCCACAATCAGACAGTCCGATACCCCATACTCTCTGAGCACTCCCCACAGGACTTCCCGAGGGACACGGTCGAATGCCTTCTCCAAGTCCACAAAACACATGTAGACTGGTTGGGCAAACTCCCATGCACCCTCAAGGACCCTGCCCAGAGTATAGAGCTGGTCCACAGTTCCACGACCAGGACGAAAACCACACTGTTCCTCCTGAATCCGAGGTTGGACTATCCGGCGTAGCCTCCTCTCCAGTACACCTGAATAGACCTTACCGGGAAGGCTGAGGAGTGTGACCTTTAACTTGTTAACAATATTAACTATATGTGTTAAACATGCTTGTATTATTTTTAACCACCTTTAACTTGTTAACAATATTAACTATATGTATTAAACATGCTTGTATTATCATTAAACACCTTTAATGTATTAACAATATTAACTATATGTGTTAAACATGCTTGCATTATCATTAAACACCTTTAACTTGTTAACAAAAACATATATTTCATAAATAAGTAAATATAAATGATACATATGAATGAGGTAGATCCCCACGACTTGATCAATTGAAAAGTAGCTCACCTGCAGAAAAAGTGTGAGCACCCCTGCTTTACGCAAACCATAAACTGATAGGTGTGGGCTGCACCTGGGAACACACTGATTGGTGTTTCTATGCATGCGTGTGTGTGTGTGTGTGTGTGTCTATGAGGCTGCAGTGCGTTAATAAATGTCCCCACACGATGTACATTTGACACTGATTCATAGCAGGGAAGCTAACATCAGCCTACGGTGACAACCAAAATATCTACTAACGTTACTTACCGCCATGTGCAAATTTGACGTTGAGTTCATGTAAGCTTAAGCTTGTTAATCATGTGACCGCCTGGCTCTGTTTGATTGGTGAAACGTCACCAGTGACTGCATTTGATTGGTGAAACGTCACCAGTGACTGCATTTGATTGGTGAAACGCAGGCATGTGATAGATCCTACTTTGAAGGTCTGTCTGACAGACCAAAACAAACAAAGCGTGCATTAACAGATGGATGAAAATCAGTAGCGAGTAGCGAGCTGAATGTAGATAAAAGTAGCGGAGTAAAAGTAGCGTTTCTTCTCTATAAATATACTCAAGTAAAAGTAAAAGTATGTTGCATTAAAACTACTCTTTGTCATGACTTGGTCCTGGGTGTTAGCTTTTCCGGGATGCAACGGAAAGTTGGCTCGGGCGAGACGGGAATGTGAGTAAATTTTTTATTGAAACACTAGAACTACAAAAAAAAGAAGTAAACAAAAGGCGCGCACAATGGCGGAGAACAAACTATGAAAAACAAAAAGACTATAAACATGGAACAAAAACTTACTTTGGCATGGGACATGAAGCAGGATCTTAGAGGATGAAGAGTGTACAGAAGCATAAATGTGAGGTCGTCAGAACGACAAACGGAAAAGTATGAACTTAAATACTATGGACATGATTAGTGAAAGCAGGTGCGTGACTCAAAACGTGAAACAGGTGCGTGACGTGACAGGTGAAAACTAATGGGTTGCTATGGTGACAAACAAGAGTGCACAATGAGTCGAAACGTGGAACAGGTGAAACTAATGGGTAATCATGCAAACAAGACAAGGGAGTGAAAAGCCAGAAACTAAACAAAACATGACTAAGACAAAACATGATTACACAGACATGACACTCTTAGACGTACAATTTATCCCAAAAGTTACTACTAGCGCGTTACTACCCACCTCTGACAGTAGGTATATATATATATATATTAGAGATGCGCGGTTTGCGGGCACAACCACGGAGTCCGCGGATTATCCGCGGATCGGGCGGATGAAATTTAAAAAAATTAGATTTTATCCGCGGGTCGGGTCGGGCGGTTGAAAAAAATAAAAAATAGATTTTAAATAGATTCAGGCGGGTGGCAGTTAAACCAATTGGTAAATATATATACATAGTTAAATGTTGTTACCCACATACGAAAAACGAGCAGGCACCTGCAGCATATGCCACAACAGAAGAAGAAAAAAAGAAGAGATGGACACTTTTACGGAGCGGAGAAGGGACGCCTCGCCGGGGTCCGGGACCGAGGCCCCTTTCCCCGAGAGGGCCCCACCGGGAGCCGTAGCTGAGGCGATCCGCGAGAAGGGCCCGACGCACGTCCAGGGTCACCACCGCACCGACACCCCGCCTCGTCCACCTTCGCCGCGGCCGGCGTCACGCGCAGCAGGTAAGCAGCTTACCTGCCCGCCACCCCCGTGGCCGGGGGCTCGTAACAGGGGTCACTCCGCGCGCTCCGCCCGCGCAGCTTACCTGCCCGCCACCCCTGTTGCCGGGGGCGCGTAACAGGGGTCACTCCGCGCGCAGTGCGCTCACGAAAGGGGTGGGGCTCACCCTGGTTGATATAGACAGCAGGACGGTGGCCATGTAAGTCGGAACCCGCTAAGGAGTGTGTAACAACCCACCTGCCGAATCAACTAGCCCTGAAAATGGATGGCGCTGGAGCCTCGGGCCCATACCCGGCCGTCGCCGGCAGTGAGACGCGCTTGGAGGTGCGCTCAGCGCGGCTCCCATATGATTGCGCACTGGTGTGCGTCTGGGCCGTGACAGCGTGGCACGCGAATGTCTGTGCTGCATTGGATCAGTCTCCTTTCTTTAACAGGCAAAAGCTTTATAACCTCACTAATGCCTTGCATCGTCTATATTAGATATATAACAACGGGCGGGTGCGGGCGGATGCGGTTCTGGTCAAATGTTACATCGGGTGGATGGCGGATGGTTGACGACTTTCTGATGCGGTTGTGTATGAAATAATTGCCTATCCGCGCATCTCTAATATATATATATATTTTTTTTTTGTTTGTTTTCTTTTTCAATTCAACTGTTGGACATTTTTAGGCCATCTCCATGCAATCAAAAAGATATTTTCTAACTTGTAACCTGTTTTGAAAAAGTTGTACCATACTGTGTATGACCAAATAACGCATTGTGAGAAACGGTTTGAATCGAGAATCGATTCTGAATCAATTTCGTTACATCCGGAATCGGATCAAAGGTCCCCCAAGATTCACACTCCTACTGCATAAAATATGATGTACTGTTGAAACAAGGACATTAAGAATAATCTTTCATAGGTAAGATTTAGATTTTAGTTTTGATGTTGTCAATAAAGTAGACCGCATGAAAAACGATTGAGAAATGCGCAAGTTTTGATTTGTTTTTAATATACAACGCACTGAATTGGGAAAGAGGCCCCCTACAAATATGTCCGCCACATAGGCACGTTGACGTATCTACTGTATATATCTGTGGTTGTAAGCATTAAACTACTCCCGTATGTAACACACTAAAAATCAAGAGTAAGATTTCTAAATCAGTGTTAATATTGGGGTCGGTCCCGGGCCCCCCTGTAATGGAAAAGGTGATGTGATTTCCTTCCTTTTTTGATTTTTACAGGATTACCGCGCAGATTAAGGTCAACTAATCTCCTCTGGAGTGGAGACACACAAGCAGCCATTAATTTGTTACGAGATGATGTCCTTGTTGCGGACCCTGGAACAAAGTAAGGCAGTTGAAAGCTGTGATGTTGCGTCATTTGATGAGTTGTGTCTTTACTCCCAGATGCCACTACAGCAACGTTGCCTTTTCCTTACTGGCCAACGTCCTGGCCCACAAACTGACCGGAATGGACTTTGAGAAGTGGCTTTTTCACAATATTTTGGCTCAGCTGGGCATGAAGAACACTGGTTTCGACATGAGTCCAATGATCCGGAGGCAGATGGCGGTGGGTGTCTACAGCAACGGTGAGCCCGCCCCTCTTTACAACTTGGGCTGGTATCGGCCCGCGGGTCAGATGTACTCCACGACTGCTGACATGGCCAAACTTATGATGGCCCTCCTGGGCTCACACAGCAGGACGCTTCTCCGAAAGGACACGCTGAACACAATGCTTGCCCTGGTTTTCCAGTGCCAGAGGGGCTACTTTGCCAACTACACAGGCACGCCCTGGGAGATCAACCAGCAACTGGGCTATGATGTGGTAAGAAAGGATGGCGACTTGGACGGATATGCAGCCACTCTCTCTCTTGTGCCACGGCTTAAATTGGGACTGGTGATCCTGATGGCCGGAGTTCGACCTTCGAACAAGGATTTGGTGAGCCTGATCTACAGCCACCTCCTCCCTGCCGTGGAAGGCGCATTTAGGAATGCTGAACGGATTCCTAGACCACCGCCTGACCCGGCTCCTTATATTGGCTTTTTCACTTACAAGAATATGACTTTCTATGAGATTAAAACGGGATCAGATGGAGCGCTGGTTATGCAGCAGTTTGGGCCACAGGTGGAGAAAAGTCTTCCATCCAAATACCAAACCCTCAGACTTGAATACCTGCAGGACAGGGTGTTCAGAGTGGTGTTGAAGAGCCCATACCCTTGTCAATTAAAGTTCAACAGTGCCTCGGTCTCGCTGGAGACACAAGACAGACAACTCTTTAATTTCTACCTCTTCAACAAGAAAGGTGTGTCGCCAGGTTTTGATTCTCCAGGACTCAACACATACAAAGTCATGCGGATAGCCAGCAGACCATTTTTTACCACATGAAGACTGAATGTTGTCATGGCGATGACTACACCCGGGATCATTTGTATGGTGAATTGATTGATCTTACTGTGTGAGTCCGCTATGTGAACTAGTACGCTACCAATGGCCATGTGAGTCTTGGAGCACTCACCTATGTCTGCTTCAGGGAATAAAACCATTAATTTCTTAGACAGACCCCCAGGTTAGCCAAATAGTCCTCAGAAGATTCCAATAAAATAGAGAAACATGGTGGTCATGACTGTGTATTGTTGGAGAAAGACTGCCTGAAACTGGTCACTTCTGTGGGTTCACATTTAAAAACTTGGCAAGGAATCCGTGGAGATGTGTGTTCGCCTTGTACGAATCTATCTACTTGTACTTAGCTGAGGTCGAGTTACGAACGCAGCAGCCTAACCCAAGACTTTCCTCTCCTCAACACCTCCCGAGGTGTTCCCAGAGAGATATAGTCTCCAACATGTCCTGGGTCTTCTCCAAGGCCTCCTCGCGGTCAGACGTCCTCTGACCTGATGCCTGAGCCACCTCATCTGGCTCCTCTCAATGTGGAAGAGCAAGGGTTTTTACTCAAGAGTTCCTCCCGAATGAGAGCTTCTCACCCTATCTTGAGTGCTCTGACGGGACACGCGTCCAGTCTGCCCTAGGGCGCCACCATCCTAATCTTGCAATTTCAGTCTCTACCTACAACTCATAACCATAGATGAGTGTAGGAACATCAATCGACTGGTAATTGAAAGCTTTGCCTTCTGGCTTAACTCCCTTTTCACCACGACGGACCGATGCAGAACCCCGCACTGATCCGCCTGTCGATCTCAAGATCCATTCACTTGTGAACAAGACCCCAAGGTACTTGAACTTCTCCAGTTGAGGCAGGATCTTATCCCTTGGAACGAGGGACTCGCGGCTTCTCATCCCAGTCGCTTCACGCTCAGCTGTAAACCGATCCAGTGAGAGCCGGCAGGAACACATCATCTGCCAAAAGCAGAGACCCAATCCTGCAGACGCCTAACCGGATCCCCTCAATGCCTTGATTGAGCCTACAAATTGGTGAGAAAGGACAGCCCTGGCAAAGTCCGACCCTCACTAGAAAAGGTTCAAACTTACAGCCGGTAACGTGGACCAAGCTTTCACACCCATTTTCACAAAGCAGACTGCCAAAATCAATACAAATTGAGCTGTTGTATAAAAAGGTGAGAGCCTTGCGCTTAAACTACTTATTAAACAGTAACGTAGGTTCTAAGGGCCCCTTGAATCAATCGCAACTGGACTGTTCAGTTTGTCGTAGAGAACAGTTCAACAGCTGTAGTCAGTTCATGCTCACAGATACACAGGACAAATCTAGTCTGAGTGCTTGGTGCCAGGCCCAATTTTTTTTATGCTCTACAAGAGGGGACAAGCGCCACAATTGAGCAAAAACCATTCTTATCGGGGCATGCACCCTCCTATAGCGGATCAATAGTTGGGGTTCAGCACCAAGCGCGCAGACTAAATCTATCCTACCCAAATCTGTGAGCATGGACTGACGAGGCCTGCTAGGATGAGAGATGAAACGACTTCAAAGACAGACAGAACAGTCCAGCTGCGATCCATTCATGGCCTGAATGAATGACATCATCCATAGGCCAGTTATCTAGGTTACATTTATCTACACTACTAAAAACAAACATTGTAATACAAATGCTTATACTGTATATGCAGCGTAAACAAGTCACTTTTTACCAGAAAAGAAACAGTGGTACCTCGGGATACGAGTGCCCCCGTTTCAGAACTTTTAGGGATACAAGCTGTCTCTCGGCTAATTGTTGTGCTTTAGGCTACAAGGAAAAACTCGGGTTACGAGCCTCCTCACCAAGCAGAAGCAGTCAACAACATGGAATGATAAGGCTGTTGGAACAAATCCAATAACATCAAGATCACATTTCTTATTCAATTCTGAATGGATTTAAACATTTCAAAAAATCTATGTTTTTAGGCCATCTCTGCGCTTACTCGCTACACGTCAGCAGCCAAGAGAAGCTTAGTAACCTATTTTGAAAATATTTTATCAAAATGTTCATACCAAATAATATAGCTTGTAAGAATCGGGTTAAATTAGAAAGGAGATTAAAGACAACGCATCCCAGCTACAACTGGGTTCTATGAACACAGATACAACTGTATCTACGACGGATACTGCAATACAAAATAGTCTCTCTCTTTTTGATGAAATAACATTAGAGGAACTATTACGGCGTGTAAGTGGGATAAAACAAACAACATGTTTACTTGACCCACTTCCTGGGAAACTTATCAAGGAGCTTTTTGTATTATTAGGTCCATCAGTGCTAAATATTATAAACTTATCACTTTCCTCTGGCACTGTTCCCCTAGCATTCAAGAAAGCGGTTATTCATCCTCTGCTCAAAAGACCTAACCTTGATCCTGACCTCATGGTAAACTACCGACCGGTGTCCCACCTTCCCTTTATTTCGAAAATCCTCGAAAAAATTGTCGCACAGCAGCTAAATGAACACTTAGTGTCTAACAATCTCTGTGAACCTTTTCAATCCGGTTTCAGGGCAAATCACTCTACGGAGACAGCCCTCGCAAAAATGACTAATGATCTACTGCTAACGATGGATTCTGATGCGTCATCTATGTTGCTGCTTCTTGATCTTAGCGCTGCTTTCGATACCGTCCATCATAATATTTTATTAGAGCGTATCAAAACACGTATTGGTATGTCAGACTTAGCTTTGTCGTGGTTTAACTCTTATCTTACTGACAGGATGCAATGCGTCTCCCATAATAATGTGACCTCGGACTATGTTAAGGTAACGTGCGGAGTTCCTCAGGGTTCGGTTCTTGGCCCTGCACTCTTTAGTATTTACATGCTGCCGCTAGGCGACATCATACGCAAATACGGTGTTAGCTTTCATTGTTATGCTGATGACAGCCAACTCTACATGCCCCTAAAGCTGACCAACACGCCGGATTGTAGTCAGCTGGAGGCGTGTCTTAATGAAATTAAACAATGGATGTCCGCTAACTTCTTGCAACTCAACGCCAAGAAAACGGAAATGCTGATTATCGGTCCTGCTAAACACCGACATTTATTTAATAATACCACCTTAACATTTGACAACCAAACAATTACACAAGGCGAATCAGTAAAGAATCTGGGTATTATCTTCCACCCAACTCTCTCCTTTGAGTCACACATTAAGAGTGTTACTAAAACAACTCTCTCCTTTGAGTCACACATTAAGAGTGTTACTAAAACGGCCTTCTTTCATCTCCGTAATATCGCTAAAATTCGTTCTATTTTATCCACTAGCGACGCTGAGATCATTATTCATGCGTTCGTTACGTCTCGTCTCGACTACTGTAACGTATTATTTTGGGGTCTCCCTATGTCTAGCATTAAAAGACTACAGTTGGTACAAAATGTGGCTGCTAGACTTTTGACAAGAACAAGAAAGTTTGATCATATTACGCCTATACTGTATATACCTTTATATACATATATACATATATATATACCTATACTGGCTCACCTGCACTGGCTTCCTGTGCACTTAAGATGTGACTTGAAGGTTTTACTACTTACGTATAAAATACTACACGGTCTAGCTCCGTCCTATCTTGTCGATTGCATTGTACCATATGTCCCGGCAAGAAATCTGCGTTCAAAGAACTCCGGCTTATTAGTGATTCCCAGAGCCCAAAAAAAGTCTGCGGGCTATAGAGCGTTTTCTATTGGGGCTCCAGTACTATGGAATGCCCTCCCGGTAACAATTAGAGATGCTACCTCAGTAGAAGCATTTAAGTCCCATCT
This sequence comes from Nerophis lumbriciformis, assembly GCF_033978685.3. Classification (NCBI taxonomy): domain Eukaryota; kingdom Metazoa; phylum Chordata; class Actinopteri; order Syngnathiformes; family Syngnathidae; genus Nerophis; species Nerophis lumbriciformis. The sequence goes on from NC_084548.2 coordinate 78,417,541, forward strand.
TAAAACTCATTTGTATACTCTAGCCTTTAAATAGCCCCCCTGTTAGACCAGTTGATCTGCCGTTTCTTTTCTTTTCTCCTCTGCTCCCCTTTTCCTTGTGGAGGGGGGGGGCACAGGTCCGGTGGCCATGGATGAAGTGCTGGCTGTCCAGAGTCGGGACCCGGGGTGGACCGCTCGCCTGTGCATCGGCTGGGAACATCTCTGCGCTGCTGACCCGTCTCCGCTCGGGATGGTGTCCTGCTGGCCCCACTATGGACTGGACTCTTACTATTATGTTGGATCCACTATGGACTGGACTCTCACTATTATGTTAGATCCACTATGGACTGGACTCTTACTATTATGTTGGATCCACTATGGACTGGACTCTCACAATATTATGTTAGATCCACTATGGACTGGACTCTCACTATTATGTTAGATCCACTATGGACTGGACTCTCACAATATTATGTCAGACCCACTCGACATCCATTGCTTTCGGTCTCCCCTAGAGGGGGGGGGTTACCCACATATGCGGTCCTCTCCAAGGTTTCTCATAGTCATTCACATCGACGTCCCACTGGGGTGAGTTTTTCCTTGCCCTTATGTGGGCTTTGTACCGAGGATGTCGTTGTGGCTTGTGCAGCCCTTTGAGACACTTGTGATTTAGGGCTATATAAAGAAACATTGATTGATTGAAATCGAGTTGAAGGGAAAAGAGATTATAAATCAAATCGTCACCCCAAGAATCGAAATTCAATTGAATCGTGAGTTGCTGTAAGATTACCCTTTCTACAGAATGACGTTAAAATAATATCTGAACGGCAGACATTTATCCATAAAAATATTGAGAAGCTGCTAATGGTGTGTTTGATGAAGAAGTAGCAGGCGGGAGATACCTCAGGCAAATGCAGCACATTACATTACTTCTTAAAACTACTGTAGTTGTTTGCACTACATTGCAATGTATTGTTTATATATACCGTATTTTCCGCACTATTAGCCGCACCTAAAAACCACAAATTTACTCAAAAGCTGACAGTGCGGCTTATAACCCGGTGCGCTTTATATATGGATTAATATTAAGATTCATTTTCATAAAGTTTCGGTCTCGCAACTACGGTAAACAGCCGCCATCTTTTTTCCCCGTAGAAGAGGAAGCGCTTCTTCTTCTATGGTAAGCAACCGCCAAGGTAAGCACCCGCCCCCATAGAACAGGAAGCGCTTCTTCTTCTACTGTAAGCAACCACCCGCCCGCGTAGAAGAAGAAGCGCGCGGATATTACGTTTCATTTCCTTTGTGTGTTTACATCTGTAAAGACCACAAAATGGCTCCTACTAAGCGACAGGTTTCCGGTTCATGAAAAGACGCAATCTCTCCATCCGCACACGGACTACTATTTCACAGCAACTGCCTAAAGACTTTCAAGAAAAGCTGGCTACTTTCCGTGCATATTGTAAAAACAAGATAGCTGAAAAAAAGATCCGGCCAGAGAACATTATCAACATGGACGAGGTTCCACTGACTTTTGATATTCCTGTGAACCGCACTGTGGATACAACGGGAGCACGTACGGTGAATATTCGCACCACAGGGAATGAGAAGTCATCCTTCACTGTGGTTCTAGCTTGCCATGCTAATGGCCAGAAACTTCCACCCATGGTGATATTCAAAAGGAAGACCTTGCCAAAAGAGACCTTTCCAGCCGGCGTCATCATAAAAGCTAACTCCAAGGGATGGATGGATGAAGAAAAGATGAGCGAGTGGTTAAGGTAAGTTTACGCGAAGAGGCCGGGTGGCTTTTTTCACGCAGCTCCGTCCATGTTGATATACGACTCCATGCGCGCCCACATCACGCTGGTTTTTAATATATTATTAAAGTTTGACTGACCTATCCGACTGTTTTTTTGACATTCCTTTAGCGCAGTTAGATGCGGCTTATAACACGGGGCGGCTTATAGGTGGACAAAGTTTTGAAATATGCCGTTCATTGAAGGCGCGGCTTTTAACCCAGGGCGGCTTATGGTGCGGAAAATACGGTAATACTTATTATATAAAAGTATGTTTTTCTTTTAAAAGGCATGTTAAAATTGTGCTGCTTTAGTGGGGCCAAGCACCGAATAATTTGACACAATGGGTGAGGCTATTTCGCGATAAAAGTTTTTTGAGGACACAGAACAAATTAAACTCATATCCTGAGGTACCATTGTACATCAAAAAATGTTTTTTTAAATTATTATCTACCGAGCTGTAGTCAAAGGTATGAATCCAACTGGTTCTGACAAAATCTGAGACGTTATAGGGAGTGAGACAGAACAGAACACCAACACTGTCAAGCAGTGGGCACTTGTCATTTAAAAGCCAGCTCATCCAGGGTGAACCAGAAAGGCGGAATCATTTTGTGGGTTTTTTTTGTAGACGCCCAAGATTTAATCAGCAAGAAAAGCACAGAATTACCACACTGACAGTTGAGGTGTAGCAGCTGTGGTGACATTACTAGGGGTGATCAAGGGGATGGGTCAAATGCAGAGGACAAATTTCACCGCACCTAGTGTGTGTGTGACAATCATTGCTACTTTAACTTTAATTAATGCACGTCACATTGGGAACTTTGAATTATTAAAATAACTTGGCTTTTACTATGATAAAAAAAACTTTCAACATTTAATAACATGAAGTCCATTGAAATTTTAAACTATGATGCACATTTTGTATTAAGTTGGGAACATTTTTTTTTTTTTTATAAGAAAATCTGCAATTGAAACAAAGTTTTGACTGAAAAACACTAATATGTACAATGTTCAAAGATGTGTACAGATAGCGGTATTTCTGTTACCACCCCTCCCGTGTCAGAACAGGTATTTTCTACACGAATCCGATCCACAGCGGCACTCCACCCGACCCCTTTTCTTTGGAGAACTGGAGACGCCTGCTAGGGTGAAACTGGAGTCCATCTTGGAGCTTTCTGTGTCTACTGGATCAACTGGAAGCAAAAGAAAAGTTTCAGACTAGAACCAATAGTTTTGTCTAATGTCCAATATTGTTTATGTATTCTTTCTCCGTTCAACGTCACAATGATGAGGACGTTGAGGCTGGAGTCTACTTTAGCTGACTTACGGCATGAGGACATACATTGGACTCGTCATCAGTCATTCATAGGACTTAAACAAAAAAGGCACAAGTAAACAAGAGACAAGCGATTGTCTTCAATCAACCCAATGCTAAGGATGGGCGATATGGCCTAAAATCTATACCGCGATATACAGGTAAAAGCCAGTAAATTAGAATATTTTGAAAAACTTGATTTATTTCAGTAATTGCATTCAAAAGGTGTAACTTGTACATTATATTTATTCATTGCACACAGACTGATGCATTCAAATGTTTATTTCATTTAATTTTGATGATTTGAAGTGGCAACAAATGAAAATCCAAAATTCCGTGTGTCACAAAATTAGAATATTACTTAAGGCTAATACAAAAAAGGGATTTTTAGAAATGTTGGCCAACTGAAAAGTATGAAAATGAAAAATATGAGCATGTACAATACTCAATACTTGGTTGGAGCTCCTTTTGCCTCAATTACTGCGTTAATGCGGCGTGGCATGGAGTCGATGAGTTTCTGGCACTGCTCAGGTGTTATGAGAGCCCAGGTTGCTCTGATAGTGGCCTTCAACTCTTCTGCGTTTTTGGGTCTGGCATTCTGCATCTTCCTTTTCACAATACCCCACAGATCTTCTATGGGGCTAAGGTCAGGGGAGTTGGCGGGCCAATTTAGAACAGAAATACCATGGTCCGTAAACCAGGCACGGGTAGATTTTGCGCTGTGTGCAGGCGCCAAGTCCTGTTGGAACTTGAAATCTCCATCTCCATAGAGCAGGTCAGCAGCAGGAAGCATGAAGTGCTCTAAAACTTGCTGGTAGACGACTGCGTTGACCCTGGATCTCAGGAAACAGAGTGGACCGACACCAGCAGATGACATGGCACCCCAAACCATCACTGATGGTGGAAACTTTACACTAGACTTCAGGCAACGTGGATCCTGTGCCTCTCCTGTCTTCCTCCAGACTCTGGGACCTCGATTTCCAAAGGAAATGCAAAATTTGCTTTCGTCAGAAAACATGACTTTGGACCACTCAGCAGCAGTCCAGCTGGTGTCGGTCCACTCTGTTTCCTGAGATCCAGGGTCAACGCAGCCGTCTACCAGCAAGTTTTAGAGCACTTCATGCTTCCTGCTGCTGACCTGCTCTATGGAGATGGAGATTTCAAGTTCCAACAGGACTTGGCGCCTGCACACAGCGCAAAATCTACCCGTGCCTGGTTTACGGACCATGGTATTTCTGTTCTAAATTGGCCCGCCAACTCCCCTGACCTTAGCCCCATAGAAAATCTGTGGGGTATTGTGAAAAGGAAGATGCAGAATGCCAGACCCAAAAACGCAGAAGAGTTGAAGGCCACTATCAGAGCAACCTGGGCTCTCATAACACCTGAGCAGTGCCAGAAACTCATCGACTCCATGCCACGCCGCATTAACGCAGTAATTGAGGCAAAAGGAGCTCCAACCAAGTATTGAGTATTGTACATGCTCATATTTTTCATTTTCATACTTTTCAGTTGGCCAACATTTCTAAAAATCCCTTTTTTGTATTAGCCTTAAGTAATATTCTAATTTTGTGACACACGGAATTTTGGATTTTCATTTGTTGCCACTTCAAATCATCAAAATTAAATGAAATAAACATTTGAATGCATCAGTCTGTGTGCAATGAATAAATATAATGTACAAGTTACACCTTTTGAATGCAATTACTGAAATAAATCAAGTTTTTCAAAATATTCTAATTTACTGGCTTTTACCTGTATATTGCAGCCTCCTGCGATCACGATACATTATTTGGCATAAAAATGATAATAGAAATATTTCAAAATAGGTTACAAAATCTCCAAATTTGGCTGCTTATGTATACCGTTACATATAACTAGGTATGGGTACCGAATTCAGTATTTTTATAGGCACCGACCAAATTCCGTCGGTACCGCCGAGTATCGAGTCACGTAAAACCAAACTGTGCCATATTTTGATACCTTTGTTGCACGTGAAGTCACGTCCGGTTGCAGTCTAAACAGCGGCTCATGTACCGTATTTTCCGCACTATTAGCTGCACCTAAAAACCACAAATTTACTCAAAAGCTGACAGTGCGGCTTATAACCCGGTGCGCTTTATATATGGATTAATATTAAGATTCATTTTCATAAAGTTTCGGTCTCGCAACTACGGTAAACAGCCGCCATCTTTTTTCCCCGTAGAAGAGGAAGTGCTTCTTCTTCTACGCAAGCAACCGCCAAGGTAAGCACCCGCCCCCATAGAACAGGAAGCGCTTCTTCTTCTACTGTAAGCAACCACCCGCCCGCGTAGAAGAAGAAGAAGCGCGCGGATATTACGTTTCATTTCCTTTGTGTGTTTACATCTGTAAAGACCACAAAATGGCTCCTACTAAGCGACAGGGATCCGGTTCATGAAAAGACGCAATCTCTCCATCCGCACACGGACTACTATTTCACAGCAACTGCCTAAAGACTTTCAAGAAAAGCTGGCTACTTTCCGTGCATATTGTAAAAACAAGATAGCTGAAAAAAAGATCCGGCCAGAGAACATTATCAACATGGACGAGGTTCCACTGACTTTTGATATTCCTGTGAACCGCACTGTGGATACAACGGGAGCACGTACGGTGAATATTCGCACCACAGGGAATGAGAAGTCATCCTTCACTGTGGTTCTAGCTTGCCATGCTAATGGCCAGAAACTTCCACCCATGGTGATATTCAAAAGGAAGACCTTGCCAAAAGAGACCTTTCCAGCCGGCGTCATCATAAAAGCTAACTCGAAGGGATGGATGGATGAAGAAAAGATGAGCGAGTGGTTAAGGGAAGTTTACGCGAAGAGGCCGGGTGGCTTTTTTCACGCAGCTCCGTCCATGTTGATATACGACTCCATGCGCGCCCACATCACGCTGGTTTTTAATATATTATTAAAGTTTGACTGACCTATCTGACTGTTTTTTTGACATTCCTTTAGCGCAGTTAGATGCGGCTTACAACACGGGGCGGCTTATAGGTGGACAAAGTTTTGAAATATGCCGTTCATTGAAGGCGCGGCTTATAACCCAGGGCGGCTTATGGTGCGGAAAATACGGTACTTCAACTTTTATAAATCATTTTGTATCACAATTATAAACAGACACAAACACATGATGGCTGTGTAAATATATCAATTCAATATTTAAATTAGTCCCTTTCATTATATACATTTTGAGGAAAATAAAGTCAATAGTGCAAAATAACTATAATTGTTCCTTTTTCCATAAAACGTTCCATCTTTACTCCTGACTGAAGGGTCCTTCGACTTGAAGTACAACTGCAAGTGGACTTACTTTGCATTTTGTAGTCAAATGTCAGTTCCTCTCCTGCCCGAATGGACCGCGTTGAAAACAAAGCGATTCGTGGGAGTCTCTCATCGATGTTGTCAATAAACACATTGAACACTTGCAGGTTTGGGTTACACTGCAAATACGACAAAAGGGTGTGAGCGAGACACAGAAGCAAATGGAATAAAGATGCAGTTGAAAACGCTCACGCTGTGGTTGACAAAGTGAGAGACGTTGCCTTGGTGAGCAGCGTCCACTGTGTACACGTCGTCCACATAGTCCAGGTCAAATAGGTACGTCGAGCCTTGGCTGTCGTAAATGTGACCTCGTTTCTCTGCTTCCTCCGTTGTGATGATCTGGAAGAAACAAGAATGGAATTTATTTCTCCATACTGTAGGGATGTAACAGTATCAAAATGCCACGGTACGATATTGTCACGGTATTAAAGGACCACGTGAGGTTGATTTTGGCGGCGCCAGCGGTAGTGTTTTGCCAGAAGAAGACCACATTTTTCATGAGTAGCTCATATAATGTCAGACTGATGTCCGCTGTAATATTGGCACAAATATGATGTCTCTAATGGCATACCTGCCAACTTTTGAAATCAGAAAAACCTAGTAGCCAGGGTCCAGGGGCCGCAGGCCCCGGGAGGTCCAGGACAAAATCCTGGTGGGGGGTTCAAGCTTCGCCCCCCGACGCAAAATGATTATTAGCATTCAGACAGGTTAAAATGTTGCTAAAACCATCACTTTTCTATCAGTCACAGTGACTTTTCAAAACAAAAATATTACAGCAAAAATCATATGGGTTGATTGACATGTTTATTCTGTAAGCTAACTTCAATAGTTTGAAATTATTTTGACAGTTAATGCCAGTTATCCTGTCAACCTTTCACAAGACTTCAATTTGTTCATTGAAAGTATAAACACTTTTTACAGTAAACAAATGGTAAAACAGTACTAAACAATTGCATTAAAAAAAAAATTGGTGTCATTATTAACTTTCTGTCCAAGCTTGTATAATCTACTGCCTTGTTCAATTGTAAAAAATATTCTGTGCCTAAAATTCACATTTCTATCACAATTATCATACTGTAAACATGGTAAGCTAACTTCATTAAAATTAATAGTCCTGTCAATAGCATGGAATTACAATTCAAATGTAGTTTTTTTGGAAGCCTTTCAAAAGAATTCAAAATATGAAAAATTAATGAAAATTAATTGAAGCCATCAGACACTTGAAAAGTGGCACATCACATCTCTAATGTAATCATTTGAACTTTTCAACAGAAATAGCACTGCAAAAATATTAAGGACATACTTCTTTTTCTTCGACTTGGACTTGAAAGCATAAATAGTATAAACACTTTTAACAGTATAACAATACTAAACTATTCCAATAGATAACATTGGTGTCATTACCTTTTTGTGGCTAAAATCCGAAAAACGTTGAAAGTTTTCCACTTGTATCGCTAGCAACGGCATTAGACTTGTGTTTTTTTGTCCCAACGTGGTCTTTTACATCGCTAATTCCTCCGTGTCCGATCGAAAAATCTTGTCTGCACAAGGTGCAATTCGCGTAGTTTTCACCCTTTTTTGGAACGGATAATTATTCCCGGATAGGCTTTTGAATATTCTTCACGGAATGACTGCGGTTTTCTTTTCGGTTTAAGACTCGTTTGCGATTTTTTCTCCGGCTGATTCCATGATCGTTCGCTCGTTTGGAAACAATGGCAACTGGTGCCTCGTGCATAAATAGCCTCGCGCATGGCATTCGGAATGGCTCGATAGGAAGTTACGGGAAGCAGTGTCGATTGTCATTGTTGTTACGCGATTTCGTGAATAAAACTTTAAAAAAAACATTTTTTTTTAATTAATGAAAAACCATATTTTTTATCACTGCAACCGTAACCCGGAATAGGTTGATGAAAACCATACTAATTACGGGAAAACCGGAGTAGTTGGCAGGTATGCTTTTACCTTTTATTTGATTCGGTTTACTTCATTTTACCTTCTATTTACCATTTATTTACATTTTACCTTCTATTTAACTTGTTTTATCTTCTTTTATGCAGTCCAGATTTTATCCGTTCTTTATTTACAGTCAGTAAATAATCAATAGAAGCTTCTTTTCCCTCATCGATTAATCGTTGCAGCCCTATTCGATCCTGCATAGTTCCAATGATGAAAGTTCTTTTCTTACCTCTCCCACATATTCCATGACGAACGTGTTCTTCTTTATGTGATGCAAAGTGCGAACTCCCCATCCACGGCCGTTGTCGGTCTTGAAGATACACAAGTCGACCTGAATGCCTTTTTGCACCACTCTGTTGGGGCAGCCCGGGCCACAGAGGCACTGAGCGTTGCACTCGTATATGGGCTTTCCTGGCCGCACCCGAACCTGGCCAAGTTCGTTGTAGGCAACACGGTGCAAGGACGCGCCGGGACAGCAACCGTTCACCGGCTCTTCTAAGCAGTTTTTACACTCGCAGCCCACGGCCATTTCATCAAAAACAATGCCAGGGCCCGCCTTGTATTGGTTGATGTAGGTGAAGTTCTTCGGGGGACCCTCCAGGTCCACGTCGTTCCTGACATAGATGCGACCGGGATGGTTGCATGTTTGGTTGAGCTGAACCTCCCAGCGTTCCAATCGCTGACGTAGCTTAGCTTTCAAAACTAAGAAGGCTGAGATTTCCTTATCCAGCTTTTTAGGGACGCTTCGTCTTTTCTGGCGCCTGAGCACCTGATCCAGGTCTAGGTGGAACTGCTTTATCACTTTGGGGCATTTAAGGTTCCTTTTAGGTTCCCAGGTGTTGACCGACTCTGGAAAGCCCCTCCATTTTACCAGGTAAAATTCTTCACCCTAAAACACACATTGTCAGTCAGTAATTGTACAACTCACATTTGGGGATGCAACAATTAGAGATGAGGACTCTGGGATTATAGTCTGAGTAATAAGCACGGTTTCATGATTATTATGCATCACCTGTGTGAAGTTGGCCCCCCCTTGTAATTGCTCATGTGAAAATAACACTGCTGCTCATTTGTGGTGTAACATTTTTTTTTGGGCCATTACCGTTTTTAAGTTATTGTAAAATACATGTTCTGGCCAGTGACATCATTGATGGCTGTGGAAGAAAAAATATATATATACACACAGGTAAAAGCCAGTAAATTAGAATATTTTGAAAAACTTGATTTATTTCAGTAATTGCATTCAAAAGGTGTAACTTGTACATTATATTTATTCATTGCACACAGACTGATGCATTCAAATGTTTATTTCATTTAATTTTGATGATTTGAAGTGGCAACAAATGAAAATCCAAAATTCCGTGTGTCACAAAATTAGAATATTACTTAAGGCTAATACAAAAAAGGGATTTTTAGAAATGTTGGCCAACTGAAAAGTATGAAAATGAAAAATATGAGCATGTACAATACTCAATACTTGTTTGGAGCTCCTTTTGCCTCAATTACTGCGTTAATGCGGCGTGGCATGGAGTCGATGAGTTTCTGGCACTGCTCAGGTGTTATGAGAGCCCAGGTTGCTCTGATAGTGGCCTTCAACTCTTCTGCGTTTTTGGGTCTGGCATTCTGCATCTTCCTTTTCACAATACCCCACAGATTTTCTATGGGGCTAAGGTCAGGGGAGTTGGCGGGCCAATTTAGAACAGAAATACCATGGTCCGTAAACCAGGCACGGGTAGATTTTGCGCTGTGTGCAGGCGCCAAGTCCTGTTGGAACTTGAAATCTCCATCTCCATAGAGCAGGTCAGCAGCAGGAAGCATGAAGTGCTCTAAAACTTGCTGGTAGACGGCTGCGTTGACCCTGGACCTCAGGAAACAGAGTGGACCGACACCAGCTGGACTGCTGCTGAGTGGTCCAAAGTCATGTTTTCTGACGAAAGCAAATTTTGCATTTCCTTTGGAAATCGAGGTCCCAGAGTCTGGAGGAAGACAGGAGAGGCACAGGATCCACGTTGCCTGAAGTCTAGTGTAAAGTTTCCACCATCAGTGATGGTTTGGGGTGCCATGTCATCTGCTGGTGTCGGTCCACTCTGTTTCCTGAGATCCAGGGTCAACGCAGCCGTCTACCAGCAAGTTTTAGAGCACTTCATGCTTCCTGCTGCTGACCTGCTCTATGGAGATGGAGATTTCAAGTTCCAACAGGACTTGGCGCCTGCACACAGCGCAAAATCTATCCGTGCCTGGTTTACGGACCATGGTATTTCTGTTCTAAATTGGCCCGCCAACTCCCCTGACCTTAGCCCCATAGAAAATCTGTGGGGTATTGTGAAAAGGAAGATGCAGAATGCCAGACCCAAAAACGCAGAAGAGTTGAAGGCCACTATCAGAGCAACCTGGGCTCTCATAACACCTGAGCAGTGCCAGAAACTCATCGACTCCATGCCACGCCGCATTAACGCAGTAATTGAGGCAAAAGGAGCTCCAACCAAGTATTGAGTATTGTACATGCTCATATTTTTCATTTTCATACTTTTCAGTTGGCCAACATTTCTAAAAATCCCTTTTTTGTATTAGCCTTAAGTAATATTCTAATTTTGTGACACACGGAATTTTGGATTTTCATTTGTTGCCACTTCAAATCATCAAAATTAAATGAAATAAACATTTGAATGCATCAGTCTGTGTGCAATGAATAAATATAATGTACAAGTTACACCTTTTGAATGCAATTACTGAAATAAATCAAGTTTTTCAAAATATTCTAATTTACTGGCTTTTACCTGTATATATATCTGCGAGGGGTAAATTAATGGCGCTCACATGTATGGAAGATTCGACAAAGCAGGCTTCGTAGCACAGCAAATTGTAATTGTGATGAGAAGGGACTTTTCTTAAAAAAATATGCCAAAGCAGACTTATTTCACAGCGTAGAAAAATAACTCTCGTTCAGTGGCGCCTCTTTCAAGGCACACACACGCGGCCCCTCCCTCCCGCTACCTGTTTTCCCACTGTCTGCTCCTTTGCCAATGTCAATTTAATTTTACTTTTTTTAAATGTTTATTATTGTAGCAATATGATTGCTAAAGTTAAGGATTTGTGTGATTTCTGATCGTTTGTGAGGGAATCGTAGGAATTTCTGTTGACAGAGCAGCGCATGCAGATGACAGTAGCTTGTTTGCTTGTCTTGTTAATCAAGAGGAAGTAGATTCATGTTATGATTGTTTGATGTACAGTACTATATAGCACAGGCCTGGGCAATAATTTTATATATAATATATATAATTATATATATATATATATATATATAAAATATATATATAAATATACAATATATAATAATAAGTTTGTTTGTCTTGTTGATCAAACAATTTGTCAAACAATTTGTCAAACAGTTTGTCTTGTTAATCAAACAATTGTTAATCAATATAATATAATATAAATAAATATAAAATAAAATAAAATAAAATAAAAATAAAATAATAAAATAAAAATAAATATAAATATAATAATAAGTTTGTTTGTCTTGTTAATCAAACAATTAAGTTTGTTTGTCTTGTTAATCAAGAGGAAGTAGATTCATGTTATGATTGTTTGATGTACAGTACTATATAGCACAGGCCTGGGCAATTATTTAAGACTCAGGGGGGCCAAATTTAGAGACAAAAATGTCTCTGGGGGCCGGCATATCTGATTTTTAGGAACACTAATACAAAACCTCACAATAATGTCTGAATGAATGCTTAAAAACGTTATGACAGACCGCCTTAAAAAACGGAATGGAATTTTAATTTTTTTTACTGAATGAGACACCCAGAATGTACATGAAAATAAAGAATGTGGGATTTAAAATATTAACTATGAAGGATAAAACACTGAATATTGACAACATATGAACGCCGCACCCCCTTTTGATCGACATATTTTACAAACCCCATTTCCATATGAGTTGGGAAATTGTGTTAGATGTAAATATAAACGGAATACAATGATTTGCAAATCCTTTTCAACCCATATTCAGTTGAATATGCTACAAAGACAACATATTTGATGCTCAAACTCATAAACTTTTTTTTTTTTGTGCAAATAATAACTAACTTAGAATTTCATGGCTGCAACACGTGACAAAGTAGTTGGGAAAGGGCATTTTCACCACTGTGTTACATGGCCTTTCCTTTTAACAACACTCAGTAAAGGTTTGGGAACTGAGGAGACACATTTTTGAAGCTTCTCAGGTGGAATTCTTTCCCATTCTTGCTTGATGTACAGCTTAAGTTGTTCAACAGTCCGGGGGTCTCCGTTGTGCTATTTTAGGCTTCATAATGCGCCACACATTTTCAATGGGAGACAGGTCTGGACTACAGGCAGGCCAGTCTAGTACCCGCACTCTTTTACTATGAAGCCACGTTGATACAACACGTGGCTTGGCATTGTCTTGCTGAAATAAGCAGGGGCGTCCATGGTAACGTTACTTGGATGGCAACATATGTTGCTCCAAAACCTGTATGTACCTTTCAGCATTAATGGTGCCTTCACAGATGTGTAAGTTACCCATGTCTTGGGCACTAATACACCCCCATACCATCACACATGCTGCCTTTTACACTTTGCACCTTTAACAATCCGGATGGTTCTTTTCCTCTTTGGTCCGGAGGACACGACGTCCACAGTTTCTAAAAACAATTTGAAATGTGGACTCGTCAGACCACAGAACACTTTTCCACTTTGTATCAGTCCATCTTAGATGAGCTCAGACCCAGCGAAGCCGACAGCGTTTCTGGGTGTTGTTGATAAACGGTTTTTGCCTTGCATAAGAGAGTTTTAACTTGCACTTACAGATGTAGCGACCAACTGTAGTTACTGACAGTGGTTTTCTGAAGTGTTCCTGAGCCCATGTGGTGATATCCTTTACACACTGATATCGCTTGTTGATGCAGTACAGCCTGAGGTGTTCGAAGGTCACGGGCTTAGCTGCTTACGTGCAGTGATTTCTCCAGATTCTCTGAACCCTTTGATGATATTACGGAGCGTAGATGGTGAAATCCCTAAATTCCTTGCAATAGCTGCTTGAGAAAGGTTTTTCTTAAACTGTTCAACAATTTGCTCACGCATTTGTTGACAAAGCGGTGACCCTCGCCCCATCCTTGTTTGTGAATGACTGAGCATTTCATGGAATCTACTTTTATACCCAATCATGGCACCCACCTGTTCCCAATTAGCCTGCACACCTGTGGGATGTTCCAAATAAGTCTTTGATGAGCATTCCTCAACTTTATCAGTATTTATTGCCACCTTTCCCAACTTCTTTGTCACGTGTTGCTGGCATCAAATTCTAAAGTTAATGATTATTTGCAAAAAAAAAAATGTTTATCAGTTTGAACATCAAATATGTTGTCTTTGTAGCATATTCAATTGAATATGGGTTGAAAAGGATTTGCAAATCATTGTATTCCGTTTATATTTACATCTAACATAATTTCCCAACTCATATGGAAACGGGGTTTGTACAATGAAGCGAAACGCAACAAAAATGCAACAAACAGCAAAATATGAACGCGAAGGTCAAAAAAAATATTCTGATACAACACTAAGCTTTAGAACTTTGTTCCGCGTCTGTCTCTGACTTTGTATAGTTCAAGACTTGCTGTAATTGGAAAACATCACTGCACATCATAATGGCAGCTACACTTTCCATCTTAAAGATCTAAAAAATAATAATATGGGAATGTCCGGAGGGCCAGATTGAAAAGCTTAAGTGGCCCCCGGCCTTACTTTGCCCAGGTCTGATACAGCACCTTGTTTTGTGTTCAAAGTGTCCAGGTTGGAACCCATTATTCATATTTACATCATTTCTTATGGAGAAATTGGGTTTCACTATACAAATAAGTCCTTAAATGGAGGTTTTACTGTATTAGCGTAATGTCTGTTTATAGCGATTGAAGCAGGAGGACTGAAACATTCGGTGCCTTTGCGATGAAATAACCTTGACGTTTTTAATCAGGGTTAATAGTAGTGATGGGTCCGGCAACACCGATGCATCGGCGCATGTGTCGAGCTCATAGAGCGAAACCCTGTGTCGGTGCGCGTACCGCTTTTAGAAAGTCACGTGACCGATCATGAGCTGTTTTGGTCACGTGACCGATACGCCAACTGTGTTGCACTGACGCCTCCTCTGTGCCCTGTGAGCGGCTCTTTTCTACAGCCGGAGAAATAATAACTAAGAAGAGAAAGCGTCTAAAATCGAATACGTTGGAAAAACTGTTTTTAAAAAAAATAAAAATGTGTAAAAAAAAAAAAATAATAATTTCCCAGTCCACAATCATCCTCATTCACAACATGTTCTCTTAGATTTCCATGTTATGATACATGTTCACACTATTTATTGACTGTATCTAAAAAAAGATAAAAAATATATTTTTATTTAAATGAAGTTATGAAATAATCCTAAATGAAATACAATGACTTGGTTTATATTATTGTATATACCAGGGGCGTCACTAGCTTTTAAGGACAGGGGGGGCTTTGCCCCCAGGAGATGCACAGGATGCGAGCGAATGTTACGCACGAGCACAAAACTTCACAAACGGCTAACAAAGACTTAGAAATTATTCATTGTTATTATTATTATTTTTTTTAAATGCACGGGACGAAATGAAATGCTCCCCGGGACGATGGCTTTTAACCATATATTTTCTTTTTCTTTTTATGTATTTATTCATTTTACATTTTATATCAAATGTCTTGGTTTTTCCTCCCTCTGAAAATCCTATTAAATGTTTAACAAGCCATCCTATAATAATAAAACAGCTATTAATGTAACAATACAATAAAACAAATATATTTAATTATGTTTTTTTTCATTATTTTAACAATAGGCTAATGTATAATACTTTATATAGATTCTACAAGAAACACAAAACTTAAAAAAGAAATGATTTACAATTGCACACACAAGGTTTTGTGCAGCTTCACTCATTGTAAAGGAAGATAATGTGCTTCGTACACCTGCAGGACCGCAAGCAAGGTCGCAGAGAAAATGCGGGCTGGAATTTGAGTGATGTGGGCATTTTCTATATGAACAAGTGGAATGGATTGGATACCGACGCACTAAAGGGGCTCTCTACCTTACGCTACGAAGTGGGGGGAAACTGAGTGAATAATAACAGGTTATATGATTATTTACTCATATTTGGGCCACTTTATAATGAATATGTCGGCATTTATTTGTAAAAAAAAAACAAAAAAACACAAAATTATTTAGGGGGGCTTAAGAATATTTTAGGGGGGCTTTAGACCCCCTAAAATAGGCCTAACAACGCCAATGGTATATACTAGGTCATAAAATCAGTGTCAGTTGAGTCGGTCCTTAGGTTGCCTGTAGGGATTTTTAATGTCCAGCAGATGTCAGTATTTAGTGACACAGTATCGACACAGTATCAATACAGTTTTGCAATGTGTCGAAACGCTTCATGACGCCTCATCAACCCATCACTAGTTAATAGTCAAAGCGGTTAATTGCTGCGTCTCGACTCACATCATTACTGAACTGCACCGGAAGTAGTCGGATAAGAACTTTGACCACACCGTTTCACTCCCACGGAAATCGATCCTTACCACGTCAAAGATGATGAGGCAAAAATACGAATGATGGCGGCGTACCTTATTCTTCTTGAAGTCGCAGAGGAACTCCACCTCATAATCCTTGGCGTTGGCTTTGGTAATGCCCAAATCTTCACAGTGGAGCTTCTCTGTGCGACACAAGGCTTCAAGGTAATGCCAGGACAGCTTGCTGGGCACACTGCAGTCTGAGGAAACACACAAGTTACTAGGGCTGCAGCTAACGATTATTTTTCTATCGATTAATCTATAGATTATTTTTTTTTCCGATTAATCGGTTAATCTATAGATTATTTTTTCGATTAATCTATAGATTATTTTTTCGATTAATCTATAGATTATTTTTCCTTTTACCGATTATTTTTTTTATTTAAAATGAAGAGGGAAAAAAAAAAAGTAGGCCAGTTTTTTTCAAAAGGCATGGCTTTTATTTACAAAAAAAAAAGTATGGCCACTCAGTCAACATTGACAACAACATGACAAAATATTCTGTAACAATGTAAACATTTAAAACTTTTAACATTTAACAAAATTAAAAGTAGCTTATTTGCTTTTTAATGTGCAAATATAAAAGTAAACATCCAGTGCAAATCTTAATATTCTGGAATAGTATAAGCATTTAAAAAGTAAAAGTATTGCTTATTTTGCTTTAAAATGTGCAAAAATAAAGATAAACATCCAATACAAAAAAGTGCAAAACGGAAATATTCTGTAACAAGTGTAAACATTTCAACAAAAGTAAAAGTATTGCTTATTTGCTAAAATGTGCAAAAATAAAGCTAAACATCCAATACAAAAAAGTGTACAGTGTAAACATTTCAACAAAAGTAAAAGTATTGCTTATTTTGCTTAATAACACAACAATGATAGTATGATTAAAGTGAAAGTTAATTGTTGGTTTGTACATAGTATATGTAACTGTTAATGTTGTAAAAGGTATTTGCACAACTAATTAACGTTAGCGTTTGTGACACGTCTTGTGCCGTGGGGTTCTTTCAGGACCGACAGACTGAACGCCAGACGGCTTTGCCAGGTTTACAATCTTTTCATTTTACACAAAGTCTTTTCTCTTCCAACTCTTTTCTCTTTCTTTCCTCGCTTTTCAGCTCCTCTTCCTCGCTCGCTCGTCGTCCCCTGTCTCTTGCGGCGTCGCTCCCGGCGCGCCCCGCCTCGCCGCTCGCTCGCCGCCGCCGCCTCTCCACAGCGTTAAAGAGGAGCGCGTCTTTGTAAACACTGAACAGGCACGCCAAACGCGCCTCTCAGAGCAAACGGTGCTTTAGTTTATGAATTTACAACGCAGATACAAATGACACATTCATGTTTTTGTGTAATAATGACAACGTATACGCACGCGGACGATTGACTTGTTGATGGTGATGGCAAGAACGCTGTCGGGGGTTTTCTTTTCAAATGTTCGTTCATAGCCGTTGTGCTGCTATGATAGGCCATTTCCGCTCGACACAGTGTGCATACAACAACATTATTAGGCCGTTTATTGAAATACTCCGACACTTTTGACGTGCTTTTTTCCCCTCGCTCGCATCGTCTGCTTTGCGCTCCGCCATGACAGTAGTGTGACGTAAATATGCGACGCGCCGACGCACAAAAACGGCGTCGACGTATTTACGTAACCGATGACGTCGACTATGTCGACGCGTCGTTTCAGCCTTACAAGTTACCAAGCGTTAACACGTCAAACACTAACCACATGGCTGCTGGCACTCTTGCAATAATACGAACATTTCCTATTACTATCATTCTGACCAACATGATCATTTTAGTACTCTTTTAAACCAAAAATGCCTTTTGATATTTGGCGCCATCTTACAAGTATGCTGACTTTTCCTATGTCATCATGCTAACATTTTAGCAAAAGTTATTTTTATTTGTTTAAACCTAAAAAAATCATGGCTTTTGATACCTGGCGCCATCTTAGACGAACGCTAACTTTTTCAAAGTCATCATGCTAACGATAGCATGCTAAAGTTGTAAGCTAGCTTTTTAGCTAATGTTGTATAACCTAAAAACCATGGATTTTGATAGTAGGCGTCATCTTGGAAGTATGCTAACATTAGCATACCAAATTTTATGCCAGCATTTTTGCTAATTTTATTCGTATAAAGCTAAGAATAATAGCTTTCTTGATTGGCAGCACTAAATTGGCCCTAGTGTGTGAATGTTGTCTATCTGTGTTGGCCATGCGATGAGGTGGCGACTTGTCCAGGGTGTACCCCGCCTTCCACCCGAAAGCAGCTGAGATAGGCTCCAGCACCCCCCGCGACTCCCAAAAGGGACAAGCGGTAGAAAATGGATGGATGGACACTTGGCGCCATCATAGAGGTACAACTTTTCCTATGTTATCATGCTAACAATAGCATGCTAATGTGGTGTTTGCTGTTTTATTTTCAATGAAACAATAGAAAATAGGTACTCATATAGTAGTACAGTTGGCACAGTAGAGTAAACTGACAGTTAAAATTTAAACATTTAACATTTCTAACAATTTTGAACAGAAATAGTTCATGCACATTCAGATGAATTCTTCAAAATTACAATTTAAACATTTTTGGCCGGGGGCCGGGCTGTATATATATATATATATATATTGCACAAATTGACTGAAAGAGCACGCACTTGGCGCGATGATGTCATGTTGTCGATGGAAAAATGCATTTTTGGACTGTATGATTTCCCTGAGCGGCTCGGAGACCCCGAGAGTAACAAGCGGTTGCCTTTCCATTAAGAATAATAAATTAGTTTTTAGTATAAGTTTGCTGGTTTCAAGAAATGTAATGCCGAGCGCATATCATTATGTCAAGATAATGGCACTAGCGTTTACTTAGTGGTTAGAGTGTCCGCCCTGAGATGGGTAGGTTGTGAGTTCAAACCCCGGCCGAGTCATACCAAAGACTATAAAAATGGGACCCAAATCATAACACGATTATTGTCACTAAAATGATCATAGTTGTCATTATTATCACAATATTGTTGCATGTGCTCAAAAAGTACTTATACATACTTATAACAAGGTTTTATAAATAAAAAAAATACATTAAAAACATTTTTCAAGGTAAAAAATGATTTTCAAGGGAAAAAATGATTTTCAAGGTAAAAAATTTTTTCAAGGTAAAACAAATTTTTCAAGGTAAATTTTTTTTTTCAAGGTAACATTTTTTTTTCAAGGTAAAAAATGATTTTCAAGGTAAAAAATGATTTTCAAAGAAAAAAATGATTTTCAAGGTAAAAATAAATTTCAAGGTAAAATGATTTTTTCAATGTTAAAAATGATTTTCAAGGTAAAAAATGATTTTCAAGGTAAAAAAATTTTTTTTTTCAAGGTAAAAAATGATTTTCAAGGTAAAAAAAAAAATTCAAGGTAAAAAAATTTTTTCAAGGTAAAAAATGATTTTCAAGGTAAAAAATATATTTCAAGATAAAAAAATGTTTTCAAGGTAAAAAAAAGATTTTCAAGGTAAAAAATGATTTAAAAAAAAAAGATTTTCAAGGTAAAAAATTTTTTTCAAGGTAAAAAATTATTTTCATGGTAAAAAATGATTTAAAAAAAAAAAAAGATTTTCAAGGTAAAAAAATGTTTTCAAGGTAAAAAAATTTTTTCAAGGTAAAAAATTTTTTTTTCAAGGTAAAAAAAGATTTTCAAGGTAAAAAATGATTAAAAAAAAAAAAGATTTTCAAGGTAAATTTTTTTTTTCAAGGTAAAAAATGATTTTCATGGTAAAAAATGATTAAAAAAAAAAAAAGATTTTCAAGGTAAAAAATGATTTTCAAGGTAAAAATCATTTTTAACCTTGAAAAAAATTGTTTACCGTGACAAATTTTTTTCACCTTAAAATTTTTTTTTACCTTGAAAATAATTTTTAACCTTCAAAAAAAAATTTTCTGCCAAATGTTCTTGTTCTATTGGCAGATAATTTTGCTTAGTTCAAGTAAAATACCCCTAATTTTTGTATTTTTTTTTCTCTTTTGTTTGAACACTGACTTTTTGCAGTGTACAAGGTGGCAAAGCAAGCTGAGGGGAATAGATGAGCTCCATGAGGACAAATGAAGCGACTTTTAACAACATTGACGAGACATGCGGTGTGTGGAACTTTGGCAATCTAACAACAACACACAAAAAGTTGTGTAAACAACACGTAACATCTTCATTATCAGCAAAAAGGTCTCTTTTTTTTCCACCAATAAAAGTGCACTTGTTATTAGTGAGAATATACTTATTTTAAAGTATTTTTGGGTTCATTGAAGTTAGCTAATTTTACTTGTTTTGGAAAGTCTTGACAAAGCCAAATGTTCTTGTTCTATTGGCAGATAATTTTGCTTAGTTCAAGTAAAATACCCCTATTATTTTTTCTTGTGTTTGAACACTGACTTTTTGCAGTGTACAAGGTGGCAAAGCAAGCTGAGGGGAATAGATGAGCTCCATGAGGACAAATGGAGCGACTTTTAACCACATTGACGAGACATGCGGTGTGTGGAACTTTGCCAATCTAACAACAACACACAAAAAGGGTGTAAACAACATGTAACATCTTCATTATCAGCAAAAAAGTTTCTTTCTTTTTTTTTTCTACCAAGAAAAGTGCACTTGTTATTAGTGAGAATAAACTTATTTTAAAAGGTATCTTTGGGTTCATTGAAGTTAGCTAATTTTACTTGTTTTGGAAAGTCTTGACAAAGCCAAATGTTCTTGTTCTATTGGCAGATAATTTTGCTTAGTTCAAGTAAAATACCCCTAATTTTTGTATTTTTTTTTCTTGTGTTTGAACACTGACTTTTTGCAGTGTACAAAGTGGCAAAGCAAGCTGAGGGGAATAGATGAGCTCCATGAGGACAAATGGAGCAACTTTTAACCACATTGACGAGACATGCGGTGTGTGGAACTTTGCCAATCTAACAACAACACACAAAAAGTTGTGTAAACAACATGTAACATCTTCATTATCAGCAAAAAAGTTTCTTTCTTTTTTTTTCTACCAAGAAAAGTGCACTTGTTATTAGTGAGAATATACTTATTTTAAAGTATTTTTGGGTTCATTGAAGTTAGCTAATTTTACTTGTTTTGGAAAGTCTTGACAAAGCCAAATTTTCTTGTTCTATTGGCAGATAATTTTGCGTAGTTCAAGTAAAATACCCCTAATTTTTGTATTTTTCTTTTCTTGTGTTTGAACACTGACTTTTTGCAGTGTACAAGGTGGCAAAGCAAGCTGAGGGGAATAGATGAGCTCCATGAGGACAAATGGAGCGACTTTTAACCACATTGATGAGACATGCGGTGTGTGGAACTTTGCCAATCTAACAACAACACACAAAAAGTTGTGTAAACAACATGTAACATCTTCATTATCAGCAAAAAGGTCTCTTTTTTTCCCACCAATAAAAGTGCACTTGTTATTAGTGAGAATATACTTATTCTAAAGTATTTTTGGGTTCATTGAAGTAAGCTAATTTTACTTGTTTTGGAAAGTCTTGACAAAGCCAAATGTTCTTGTTCTATTGGCAGATAATTTTGCTTAGTTCAAGTAAAATACCCCTAATTTTTGTATTTTTCTTTTCTTTTGTTTGAACACTGACTTTTTGCAGTGTACAAGGTGGCAAAGCAAGCTGAGGGGAATAGATGAGCTCCATGAGGACAAATGGAGCGACTTTTAACAACATTGACGAGACATGCGGTGTGTGGAACTTTGCCAATCTAACAACAACACACAAAAAGGGTGTAAACAACACGTAACATCTTCATTATCAGCAAAAAAGTTTCTTTCTTTTTTTTTTCTACCAATAAAAGTGCACTTGTTATTAGTGAGAATATACTTATTTTAAAGTATTTTTGGGTTCATTTAAGTTAGCTAATTTTACTTGTTTTGGAAAGTCTTGACAAAGCCAAATTTTCTTGTTCTATTGGCAGATAATTTTGCTTAGTTCAAATTAAATACCCCTCATTTTTGTAATTTGTTTTCTTCTTGTTTTGGAACACTGACTTTCTGCGGTGTACAAGGTGGCAAAGCAAGCTGAGGGGAATAGATGAGCTCCATGAGGACAAATGAAGCGACTTTTAACAACATTGACGAGACATGCGGTGTGTGGAACTTTGCCAATCTAACAACAACACACAAAAAGTTGTGTAAACAACATGTAACATCTTCATTATCAGCAAAAAGGTCTCTTTTTTTTCTACCAATAAAAGTGCACTTGTTATTAGTGAGAATAAACTTATTTTAAAAGGTATCTTTGGGTTCACTGAAGTTAGCTAATTTTACTTGTTTTGGAAAGTCTTGACAAAGCCAAATGTTCTTGTTCTATTGGCAGATAATTTTGCTTAGTTCAAGTAAAATACCCCTAATTTTTGTATTTTTTTTTTCTTGTGTTTGAACACTGACTTTTTGCAGTGTACAAGGTGGCAAAGCAAGCTGAGGGGAATAGATGAGCTCCATGAGGACAAATGAAGCGACTTTTAACCACATTGACGAGACATGCGGTGTGTGGAACTTTGCCAATCTAACAACACACAAAAAGTTGTGTAAACAACATGTAACATCTTCATTATCAGCAAAAAGGTCTCTTTTTTTCCCCACCGATAAAAGTGCACTTGTTATTAGTGAGAATATACTTATTTAAAGTATTTTTGGGTTCATTGAAGTTAGCTAATTTTACTTGTTTTGGAAAGTCTTGACAAAGCCAAATGTTCTTGTTCTATTGGCAGATAATTTTGCTTAGTTCAAGTAAAATACTCTTAATTTTTGTTTTGTTTTTTCTTGTGTTTGAACACTGACTTTTTGCAGTGTACAAGGTGGCAAAGCAAGCTGAGGGGAATAGATGAGCTCCATGAGGACAAATGGAGCAACTTTTAACCACATTGACGAGACATGCGGTGTGTGGAACTTTGTCAATCTAACAACAACACACAAAAAGTTGTGTAAACAACACGTAACATCTTCATTATCAGCAAAGAGGTCTCTTTTTTTTCTACCAATAAAAGTGCACTTGTTATTAGTGAGAATATACTTATTTTAAAGTATTTTTGGGTTCATTGAAGTTAGCTAATTTTACTTGTTTTGGAAAGTCTTGACAAAGCCAAATGTTCTTGTTCTATTGGCAGATAATTTTGCTTAGTTCAAGTAAAATACCCCTATTATTTTTTCTTGTGTTTGAACACTGACTTTTTGCAGTGTACAAGGTGGCAAAGCAAGCTGAGGGGAATAGATGAGCTCCATGAGGACAAATGGAGCGACTTTTAACCACATTGACGAGACATGCGGTGTGTGGAACTTTGTCAATCTAACAACACACAAAAAGGGTGTAAACAACACGTAACATCTTTATTATCAGCATAAAAGTGCACTTGTTATTAGTGAGAATATACTTATTCTAAAGTATTTTTGGGTTCATTGAAGTTAGCTAATTTTACTTGTTTTGGAAAGTCTTGACAAAGCCAAATGTTCTTGTTCTATTGGCAGATAATTTTGCTTAGTTCAAGTAAAATACCCCTAATTTTTGTATTTTTTCTTTCTTTTGTTTGAACACTGACTTTTTGCAGTGTACAAGGTGGCAAAGCAAGCTGAGGGGAATAGATGAGCTCCATGAGGACAAATGAAGCGACTTTTAACCACATTGACGAGACATGCGGTGTGTGGAACTTTGCCAATCTAATAACAACACACAAAAAGTTGTGTAAACAAAATGTAACATCTTCATTATCAGCAAAAAGGTCTCTTTTTTTTTCTACCAATAAAAGTGCACTTGTTATTAGTGAGAATATACTTATTTTAAAGTATTTTTGGGTTCATTGAAGTTAGCTAATTTTACTTGTTTTGGAAAGTCTTGACAAAGCCAAATGTTCGTGTTCTATTGGCAGATAATTTTGCTTAGTTCAAGTAAAATACCCCTATTATTTTTTCTTGTGTTTGAACACTGACTTTTTGCAGTGTACAAGGTGGCAAAGCAAGCTGAGGGGAATAGATGAGCTCCATGAGGACAAATGGAGCAACTTTTAACCACATTGACGAGACATGCGGTGTGTGGAACTTTGTCAATCTAACAACAACACACAAAAAGGGTGTAAACAACATGTAACATCTTCATTATCAGCAAAAAAGTTTCTTTCTTTTTTTTTTCTACCAAGAAAAGTGCACTTGTTATTAGTGAGAATAAACTTATTTTAAAAGGTATCTTTGGGTTCATTGAAGTTAGCTAATTTTACTTGTTTTGGAAAGTCTTGACAAAGCCAAATGTTCTTGTTCTATTGGCAGATCATTTTGCTTAGTTCAAGTAAAATACACCTAATTTTTGTAATTTGTTTTCTTCTTGTTTTGGAACACTGACTTTCTGCGGTGTACAAGGTGGCAAAGCAAGCTGAGGGGAATAGATGAGCTCCATGAGGACAAATGGAGCGACTTTTAACAACATTGACGAGATATGCGGTGTGTGGAACTTTGGCAATCTAACAACAACACACAAAAAGTTGTGTAAACAACATGTAACATCTTCATTATCAGCAAAAAGGTCTCTTTTTTTTCTACCAATAAAAGTGCACTTGTTATTAGTGAGAATATACTTATTTTAAAGTATTTTTGGGTTCATTGAAGTTAGCTAATTTTACTTGTTTTGGAAAGTCTTGACAAAGCCAAATGTTCTTGTTCTATTGGCAGATAATTTTGCTTAGTTCAAGTAAAATACCCCTAATTTTTGTATTTTTTTCTTCTTTTGTTTGAACACTGACTTTTTGCAGTGTACAAAGTGGCAAAGCAAGCTGAGGGGAATAGATGAGCTCCATGAGGACAAATGGAGCGACTTTTAACAACATTGACGAGACATGCGGTGTGTGGAACTTTGGCAATCTAACAACAACACACAAAAAGTTGTGTAAACAACATGTAACATCTTCATTATCAGCAAAAAGGTCTCTTTTTTCTACCAATAAAAGTGCACTTGTTATTAGTGAGAATATACTTATTTTAAGGTATTTTTGGGTTCATTGAAGTTAGCTAATTTTACTTGTTTTGGAAAGTCTTGACAAAGCCAAATGTTCTTGTTCTATTGGCAGATAATTTTGCTTAGTTCAAGTAAAATACCCCTATTATTTGTTCTTGTGTTTGAACACTGACTTTTTGCAGTGTACAAGGTGGCAAAGCAAGCTGAGGGGAATAGATGAGCTCCATGAGGACAAATGGAGCGACTTTTAACCACATTGACGAGACATGCGGTGTGTGGAACTTTGTCAATCTAACAACAACACACAAAAAGTTGTGTAAACAACATGTAACATCTTCATTATCAGCAAAAATTTCTCTTTTTTTCTACCAATAAAAGTGCACTTGTTATTAGTGAGAATATACTTATTCTAAAGTATTTTTGGGTTCATTGAAGTTAGCTAATTTTACTTGTTTTGGAAAGTCTTGACAAAGCCAAATGTTCTTGTTCTATTGGCAGATAATTTTGCTTAGTTCAAGTAAAATACCCCTATTATTTTTTCTTGTGTTTGAACACTGACTTTTTGCAGTGTACAAGGTGGCAAAGCAAGCTGAGGGGAATAGATGAGCTCCATGAGGACAAATTCAGCGACTTTTAACCACATTGACGAGACATGCGGTGTGTGGAACTTTGCCAATCTAACAACAACACACAAAAAGTTGTGTAAACAACATGTAACATCTTCATTATCAGCAAAAAGGTCTCTTTTTTCCCACCAATAAAAGTGCACTTGTTATTAGTGAGAATATACTTATTTTAAAGTATTTTTGGGTTCATTGAAGTTAGCTAATTTTACTTGTTTTGGAAAGTCTTGACAAAGCCAAATGTTCTTGTTCTATTGGCAGATCATTTTGCTTAGTTCAAGTAAAATACCCCTCATTTTTGTATTATTTTTTTCTTGTGTTTGAACACTGACTTTTTGCAGTGTACAAGGTGGCAAAGCAAGCTGAGGGGAATAGATGAGCTCCATGAGGACAAATGAAGCGACTTTTAACAACATTGACGAGACATGCGGTGTGTGGAACTTTGCCAATCTAACAACAACACACAAAAAGTTGTGTAAACAACATGTAACATCTTCATTATCAGCAAAAAGGTCTCTTTTTTTTCTACCAATAAAAGTGCACTTGTTATTAGTGAGAATATACTTATTTAAAGTATGTTTGGGTTCATTGAAGTTAGCTAATTTTACTTGTTTTGGAAAGTCTTGACAAAGCCAAATGTTCTTGTTCTATTGGCAGATAATTTTGCTTAGTTCAAGTAAAATACCCCTATTATTTGTTCTTGTGTTTGAACACTGACTTTTTGCAGTGTACAAGGTGGCAAAGCAAGCTGAGGGGAATAGATGAGCTCCATGAGGACAAATGGAGCAACTTTTAACAACATTGACGAGACATGCGGTGTGTGGAACTTTGCCAATCTAACAACAACACACAAAAAGTTGTGTAAACAACATGTAACATCTTCATTATCAGCAAAAAGGTCTCGTTTTTTCCCACCAATAAAAGTGCACTTGTTATTAGTGAGAATATACTTATTTTAAAGTATTTTTGGGTTCATTGAAGTTAGCTAATTTTACTTGTTTTGGAAAGTCTTGACAAAGCCAAATGTTCTTGTTCTATTGGCAGATAATTTTGCTTAGTTCAAGTAAAATACCCCTAATTTTTGTATTTTTTTTTCTTGTTTGAACACTGACTTTTTGCAGTGTACAAGGTGGCAAAGCAAGCTGAGGGGAATAGATGAGCTCCATGAGGACAAATGGAGCGACTTTTAACCACATTGACGAGACATGCGGTGTGTGGAACTTTGGCAATCTAACAACAACACACAAAAAGGGTGTAAACAACATGTAACATCTTCATTATCAGCAAAAAAGTTTCTTTTTTTTTCCCCCACCAATAAAAGTGCACTTGTTATTAGTGAGAATATACTTATTTTAAAGTATTTTTGGGTTCATTGAAGTTAGCTAATTTTACTTGTTTTGGAAAGTCTTGACAAAGCCAAATGTTCTTGTTCTATTGGCAGATAATTTTGCTTAGTTCAAGTAAAATACCCCTCATTTTTGTATTTTTCTTTTCTTTTGTTTGAACACTGACTTTTTACAGTGTACAAGGTGGCAAAGCAAGCTGAGGGGAATAGATGAGCTCCATGAGGACAAATGGAGCAACTTTTAACCACATTGACGAGACATGCGGTGTGTGGAACTTTGCCAATCTAACAACAACACACAAAAAGTTGTGTAAACAACACGTAACATCTTCATAATCAGCAAAAAGGTCTCTTTTTTTTCCCACCAATAAAAGTGCACTTGTTATTAGTGAGAATATACTTATTTTAAAGTATTTTTGGGTTCATTGAAGTTAGCTAATTTTACTTGTTTTGGGAAGTCTTGACAAAGCCAAATGTTCTTGTTCTATTGGCAGATAATTTTGCTTAGTTCAAGTAAAATACCCCTCATTTTTGTATTTTTTTTTTCTTGTGTTTGAACACTGACTTTTTGCAGTGTACAAGGTGGCAAAGCAAGCTGAGGGGAATAGATGAGCTCCATGAGGACAAATGAAGCGACTTTTAACCACATTGACGAGACATGCGGTGTGTGGAACTTTGGCAATCTAACAACAACACACAAAAAGTTGTGTAAACAACATGTAACATCTTCATTATCAGCAAAAAGGTCTCTTTTTTTTCTACCAATAAAAGTGCACTTGTTATTAGTGAAAATATACTTATTTAAAGTATTTTTGGGTTCATTGAAGTTAGCTAATTTTACTTGTTTTGGAAAGTCTTGACAAAGCCAAATGTTCTTGTTCTATTGGCAGATAATTTTGCTTAGTTCAAGTAAAATACCCCTCATTTTTGTATTTTTTTTTTCCTTGTGTTTGAACACTGACTTTTTGCAGTGTACAAGGTGGCAAAGCAAGCTGAGGGGAATAGATGAGCTCCATGAGGACAAATGGAGCGACTTTTAACCACATTGACGAGACATGCGGTGTGTGGAATTTTGTCAATCTAACAACAACACACAAAAAGTTGTGTAAACAACACGTAACATCTTCATTATCAGCAAAAAGGTCTCTTTTTTTCCCACCAATAAAAGTGCACTTGTTATTAGTGAGAATATACTTATTTTAAAGTATTTTTGGGTTCATTGAAGTTAGCTAATTTTACTTGTTTTGGAAAGTCTTGACAAAGCCAAATGTTCTTGTTCTATTGGCAGATCATTTTGCTTAGTTCAAGTAAAATACCCCTATTATTTTTTTCTTGTGTTTGAACACTGACTTTTTGCAGTGTACAAGGTGGCAAAGCAAGCTGAGGGGAATAGATGAGCTCCATGAGGACAAATGAAGCGACTTTTAACCACATTGACGAGACATGCGGTGTGTGGAACTTTGTCAATCTAACAACAACACACAAAAAGGGTGCAAACAACACGTAACATCTTCATTATCAGCAAAAAGGTTTCTTTTTTTTCTACCAAGAAAAGTGCACTTGTTATTAGTGAGAATAAACTTATTTTAAAAGGTATCTTTGGGTTCATTGAAGTTAGCTAATTTTACTTGTTTTGGAAAGTCTTGACAAAGCCAAATTTTCTTGTTCTATTGGCAGATAATTTTGCTTAGTTCAAATTAAATACCCCTAATTTTTGTAATTTGTTTTCTTCTTGTTTTGGAACACTGACTTTCTGCGGTGTACAAGGTGGCAAAGCAAGCTGAGGGGAATAGATGAGCTCCATGAGGACAAATGAAGCGACTTTTAACAACATTGACAAGACATGCGGTGTGTGGAACTTTGGCAATCTAACAACAACACACAAAAAGTTGTGTAAACAACACGTAACATCTTCATTATCAGCAAAAAGGTCTCTTTTTTTTCTATCAATAAAAGCGCACTTGTTATTAGTGAGAATATACTTATTTTAAAGTATTTTTGGGTTCATTGAAGTTAGCTAATTTTACTTGTTTTGGAAAGTCTTGACAAAGCCAAATGTTCTTGTTCTATTGGCAGATAATTTTGCTTAGTTCAAGTAAAATACCCCTAATTTTTGTATTTTTCTTTTCTTTTGTTTGAACACTGACTTTTTGCAGTATACAAGGTGGCAAAGCAAGCTGAGGGGAATAGATGAGCTCCATGAGAACAAATGGAGCGACTTTTAACAACATTGACGAGACATGCGGTGTGTGGAACTTTGGCAATCTAACAACAACACACAAAAAGTTGTGTAAACAACATGTAACATCTTCATTATCAGCAAAAAGGTCTCGTTTTTTCCCACCAATAAAAGTGCACTTGTTATTAGTGAGAATATACTTATTTTAAAGTATTTTTGGGTTCAATTAAGTTAGCTAATTTTACTTGTTTTGGAAAGTCTTGACAAAGCCAAATTTTCTTGTTCTATTGGCAGATAATTTTGCTTAGTTCAAATTAAATACTCTTAATTTTTTATTTTTTTTTCTTGTGTTTGAACACTGACTTTTTGCAGTGTACAAAGTGGCAAAGCAAGCTGAGGGGAATAGATGAGCTCCATGAGGACAAATGAAGCGACTTTTAACCACATTGACGAGACATGCGGTGTGTGGAACTTTGTCAATCTAACAACAACACACAAAAAGGGTGCAAACAACACGTAACATCTTCATTATCAGCAAAAAGGTTTCTTTTTTTTCTACCAAGAAAAGTGCACTTGTTATTAGTGAGAATAAACTTATTTTAAAAGGTATCTTTGGGTTCATTGAAGTTAGCTAATTTTACTTGTTTTGGAAAGTCTTGACAAAGCCAAATTTTCTTGTTCTATTGGCAGATAATTTTGCTTAGTTCAAATTAAATACCCCTAATTTTTGTAATTTGTTTTCTTCTTGTTTTGGAACACTGACTTTCTGCGGTGTACAAGGTGGCAAAGCAAGCTGAGGGGAATAGATGAGCTCCATGAGGACAAATGAAGCGACTTTTAACAACATTGACAAGACATGCGGTGTGTGGAACTTTGGCAATCTAACAACAACACACAAAAAGTTGTGTAAACAACACGTAACATCTTCATTATCAGCAAAAAGGTCTCTTTTTTTTCTATCAATAAAAGTGCACTTGTTATTAGTGAGAATATACTTATTTTAAAGTATTTTTGGGTTCATTGAAGTTAGCTAATTTTACTTGTTTTGGAAAGTCTTGACAAAGCCAAATGTTCTTGTTCTATTGGCAGATAATTTTGCTTAGTTCAAGTAAAATACCCCTAATTTTTGTATTTTTCTTTTCTTTTGTTTGAGCACTGACTTTTTGCAGTATACAAGGTGGCAAAGCAAGCTGAGGGGAATAGATGAGCTCCATGAGAACAAATGGAGCGACTTTTAACAACATTGACGAGACATGCGGTGTGTGGAACTTTGGCAATCTAACAACAACACACAAAAAGTTGTGTAAACAACATGTAACATCTTCATTATCAGCAAAAAGGTCTCGTTTTTTCCCACCAATAAAAGTGCACTTGTTATTAGTGAGAATATACTTATTTTAAAGTATTTTTGGGTTCAATTAAGTTAGCTAATTTTACTTGTTTTGGAAAGTCTTGACAAAGCCAAATTTTCTTGTTCTATTGGCAGATAATTTTGCTTAGTTCAAATTAAATACTCTTAATTTTTTATTTTTTTTTCTTGTGTTTGAACACTGACTTTTTGCAGTGTACAAAGTGGCAAAGCAAGCTGAGGGGAATAGATGAGCTCCATGAGGACAAATGAAGCGACTTTTAACCACATTGACGAGACATGCGGTGTGTGGAACTTTGCCAATCTAACAAAAACACACAAAAAGGGTGTGAACAATACGTAACATCTTCATTATCAGCAAAAAAGTTTCTTTCTTTTTTTTTCCTACCAATAAAAGTGCACTTGTTATTGGTGAGAATATACTTATTTTAAAGTATTTTTGGGTTCATTGAAGTTAGCTAATTTTACTTGTTTTGGAAAGTCTTGACAAAGCCAAATGTTCTTGTTCTATTGGCAGATAATTTTGCTTAGTTCAAATTAAATACCCCTAATTTTTGTAATTTGTTTTCTTCTTGTTTTGGAACACTGACTTTCTGCAGTGTACAAGGTGGCAAAGCAAGCTGAGGGGAATAGATGAGCTCCATGAGGACAAATGGAGCGACTTTTAACAACATTGACGAGACATGCGGTGTGTGGAACTTTGGCAATCTAACAACAACACACAAAAAGTTGTGTAAACAACACGTAACATCTTCATTATCAGCAAAAAGGTCTTTTTTTCCCCACCAATAAAAGTGCACTTGTTATTAGTGAGAATATACTTATTTAAAGTATTTTTGGGTTCATTTAAGTTAGCTAATTTTACTTGTTTTGGAAAGTCTTGACGAAGCCAAATGTTCTTGTTCTATTGGCAGATAATTTTGCTTAGTTCAAGTAAAATACCCCTCATTTTTGTATTTTTCCTTGTGTTTGAACACTGACTTTTTGCAGTGTACAAGGTGGCAAAGCAAGCTGAGGGGAATAGATGAGCTCCATGAGGACAAATGGAGCGACTTTTAACCACATTGACGAGACATGCGGTGTGTGGAACTTTGCCAATCTAACAACAACACACAAAAAGTTGTGTAAACAACACGTAACATCTTCATTATCAGCAAAAAGGTCTCTTTTTTTTCTACCAATAAAAGTGCACTTGTTATTAGTGAGAATATACTTATTCTAAAGTATTTTTGGGTTCATTGAAGTAAGCTAATTTTACTTGTTTTGGAAAGTCTTGACAAAGCCAAATGTTCTTGTTCTATTGGCAGATAATTTTGCTTAGTTCAAGTAAAATACCCCTAATTTTTGTATTTTTCTTTTCTTTTGTTTGAACACTGACTTTTTGCAGTATACAAGGTGGCAAAGCAAGCTGAGGGGAATAGATGAGCTCCATGAGGACAAATGGAGCGACTTTTAACAACATTGACGAGACATGCGGTGTGTGGAACTTTGGCAATCTAACAACAACACACAAAAAGTTGTGTAAACAACACGTAACATCTTCATTATCAGCACAATACGTTAGTTACATATTCAAAAAGGGAGAGCACATGAATGTTGTAAACGCGCACGACTGGTATTACGTCATTCACCGCGGCGCTCAAATATTATGTGACGCAGACTCGGAGACGCCGAACAGTACGTTGATAAAAACGTCGTTAATAATAAGAATAACCATCGAATGAATTCAAACGCGCGTTTTACCTTTCAAATTTTCCGCCATGTTTCCTGTGCAGCCGCCAAAAGTACATAGCTGGGTTGACCCGACAGCCGAGACCACTGTCGCGACTGCTCATTGGTTGAGCGGTTTTTACCCGCCTTCTCATTGGTCCGTGTTGGACCGAAGCCCCGCCTCCTTCTTCTCTTGTTCCTCCTCGTCTTTTTCCTTTTCTTCGTCTATTGTGTGCTTTTGTGTAGCCTTTTTTCCCCCCTTTTAACCCGGCAGCATGTTGGTCCTTGTGGGCCCCAAAGCGACACCGCCGTAAAGAAAACCAAGTATGAGAAAGAAAAGAGTGGTGTAAATAAACTCCGGTACGCTAGTGGACGCTGTGTTATTTTGAAGCGACTTCCTCCTGCTTGTCTTTGGCGCTCGCTCCAAAAATGTTGCGGTCGTGTCCATCTTTTTGCTGCTAAGCCAACAAATCAGTTGAAGAACATGTAAGAATCCTCTTCCCAGGATTGGATAGTTTACTTTCTGTCGAATAAAGTAAGTCGACACATTTAACTTGATTATTTGAGTCACGCGGGTGAACTTAAAAGTGAGTCAACTGTACTATAACGACACTATCACTTTAAGAGTACATTTTCTTGAATATACTTCTTTCGTGACAAATGCATTTTGGGGGGTTTAAAAAGACAATATTGGTATTTATGCGAAAGTAACACTATATATTGTCACTGGCTGTTGTTGACTGGAAAAATGTGTGTTAAGTTTTATTTTTATTATTAGGGCCCGCCATGGACATAAGGACCTATTGTTTTTCGTCCGTTTTATTAGGGCCCGCCATGGCCCATTGCAAAAGGACTCCCACAGGGAGTCCTTATGCAATGGGACATAAGGACCTATTGTATTTCGTCCGTTTTATTCTTTCTTATTATTATTCTTCCGCAGCTTTGCGCACTACTTTGACCCCCTTAACATGCTTCAAAACTCACCAAATTTTACACACACATCAGTAATATACGGCAAAACTTTTTATCAAAAAACCAAACCTCAAAACTCAAAATTGCGCTCTAGCGCCCCCTAGGAAAAAAAAAAACTAGACTGCCTGTAACTCCCATTAGGAAGGTCGGACAAACATGAAACAAAATCCTCTATGTAGGTCTGACTCAGACCTAACTTTCATAATGGTACATTCTCGGGCTAAAATCAACAGGAAGTTGGCAATTCCCCCTTCAAGACAAAAAAGTACTAAAAACAGTCACTTTTGCCTCTTTGCGCTGTAATTTGACCCCCTTGACATGCTTCAAAACTCACCAAACTGAACACACACATCAGGGCTGGCAAAAACTGTGATCTAATAAAAAAACCTAACCCCAAATTCAAAAATTGCGCTCCACAGCAATTTTTGAATAAAACGGACAAAAAACTGCTCCTCGGAAGAAAACCACTACAAAACTGCCCGTAACTACCACTGGGAAGGTCGGAGAGACATGAAACAAAAACCTCTATGTAGGTCTCACTTAGACCTACATTTCATAAATTCACAACCCCCAGCAAAAATCAACAGGAAGTTTGCTATTCCCCCTTCAAAACTAAATTTTTGTAAAAACCGGTCACCTTCCTTCAAAATCGTACTCCTCTGAGCGCGTTTGTCGTTTCGCCTTCAAAATAACACAGGACAGACATTGAACCCTTGTTAATACAACAACAGAAGCCTTTTTTAATTAAGTGCTCCGGTTTTGATTTTATGACCCTTCAAAGACCCGCTGCACTCATGCTCCTGCGGTGCTGTTTTTCTAAGATGGCTGCTCAAAAGCAGGAAGCACCAACGTGCCCACACAATGCAGACAAGGTAGGTACACTAGACAAAAGTCTTGGGACACTTCAGACTACAAGTAGACAAAAGTATTGGGACACTTAGGACTAGCACCTGCCAAATACGCGGGCCCGACCAACGCTGCTTGCAGCTTTAATTAGGGCCCGCACGGCCCATTGCATAAGGACTCCCACAGGGAGTCCTTATGCAATGGGACATAAGGACCTATTGTTATTCGTCCGTTTTATTATTATTAGGGCCCGCAGTGGCCCATTGCAAAAGGACTCCCACAGGGAGTCCTTATGCAATGGGACATAAGGACCTATTGTTATTCTAAGGTTTTATTATTATTATTATTATTATTATTATTCCGCCGCCTCTTCGAACACTAATTTGACCCACTTAACATGCTTCAAAACTCACCATATTTGACACACTTATCAGGACCTGCGAAAATTGTCTTTTGATAAAAAAACCGAACCCCAAAAATCAAAATTGCGCTCTAGCGCCCCCTAGGAAAAAAAAAAAACAGAATGCCTGTAACTCCCACTAGGAAGGTCGGAGAGACATGAAACAAAAACCTCTATGTAGGTCTGACTTAGACCTAGTTCTCATAATTGTATATCTTCGGGCTAAAATCACCAGGAAGTTGGCAATTCCCCCTTCAAGACAAAAAAGTACTAAAAACAGTCACTTTTGCCCCTTTGAGCTGTAATTTGACCCCCTTAACATGCTTCAAAACTCACCAAACTGAACACACACATCAGGACTGGCTAAAACTGTGATCTAATGAAAAAACCTAACCCCAAATCTAAAAATTGTGCTCTACAGCAATTTTTGAATAAAACTGATAAAAAACTGCACCTCGGAAGAAAAAAATTACAAAAATGCCTGTAACTCCCACTGGGAAGGTCGGAGAGACATGAAACAAAAACCTCTCCGTAGGTCTCACTTAGACCTACATTTCATAAATTCACTACCCCCAGCAAAAATCAACAGGAAGTTTGCTATTCCCCCTTCAATACCACTTTTTTGTCTAAACCTGTCACCTTCCTTCAAAAACGAACTCCTCTGAGCGCGTTTGTCGTTTCGCCTTCAAAATAACACAGGAGAGACATTGAACCCTTGTGAATACAACAACAGAAGCGCTTTTTAATTAAGTGCTCCGGTTTTGATTTTATGACCCTTCAAAGACCCGCTGCACTCATGCTGCTGCGGTGCTGTTTTTTTAAGATGGCTGCTCTAAAGCAGGAATAACCAACGTGCCCACACAATGCAGACAAGGTAGGTACACTAGACAAAAGTCTTGGGACACTTAGGACTAGCACCTGCCAAATACGCGGGCCCGAACAACGCTGCTTGCAGCTTTAATTATTATTATTATTCTTTATTCTTCCGCCGCCACAACAAACTGTAATTTGACCCACTTAACATGCTTCAAAACTCACCATATTTGACCCACTAATCAGGACCTGCGAAAATTACATGTTTTTGAAAAAACCGAACCCCAAAAATCAAAATTGCGCTCTAGCGCCCCCTAGGAAAAAAAAAAACCGGACTGCCTGTAACTCCCACTAGGAAGGTCGGAGAGACATGAAACAAAAACCTCTATGTAGGTCTGACTTAGACCTAGTTCTCATAATTGTATGTCTTCGGGCTAAAATCAACAGGAAGTTGGCAATTCCCCCTTCAATACAAAAAAGTACTAAAAACAGTCACTTTTTTCTCTTTGAGCTGTATTTTGACCCCCTTAACATGCTTCAAAACTCACCAAACTGAACACACACATCAGGACTGGCTAAAACTGTGATCTAATGAAAAAACCTAACCCCAAATCCAAAAATTGTGCTCTACAGCAATTTTTGAATAAATCTGATAAAAAACTGCTCCTCGGAAGAAAAACGTTACAAAACTGCCTGTAACTCCCACTGGGAAGGTCGGAGAGACATGAAACAAAAACCTCTCCGTAGGTCTCACTTAGACCTACATTTCATAAATTGACTACCCCCAGCAAAAATCAACAGGATGTTTGCTATTCCCCCTTCAAAACAATTTTTTTGTAAAAACCGGTCACCTTCCTTCAAAAACTATCTCCTCTGAGCGCGTTTGTCCTTTCGGCTTCAAAATAACACAGGAGAGAGATTAAACCCTTGTGCATAAATTAACAGAAGCGTTTTGTGATACCTGCTCCGGTTTTGATTTTATGACCCTTCAAAGACCCGCTGCACTGATGCTCCTGCGGTGCTGTTTTTTTAAGATGGCTGCTTAAAAGCAGGAAGCACCAACGTGCCCACACAATGCAGACAAGGTAGGTACACTAGACAAAAGTCTTGGGACACTTCAGACTAAAAGTAGACAAAAGTATTGGGACACTTATGACCATCACTGGACAACAGTATTGGGACAAAACCACCACAAATAGATGCCTGTCTTGTTGGACTTGTTCTTTATAATTATTCTTCCGCCGCCTCTTTGAGCACTAATTTGACCCACTTAACATGCTTCAAAACTCACCAAATTTGACCCACACATCAGGACCTGCAAAAATAGCCTTTTTTATAACAAACGAACCTCTAAAATTAAAATTGCGCTCTAGCGCCCCCTATAAAAACAAAAAAAGTACACTGCCTGTAACTCCCACTAGGAAGGTCGGAAAAACATGAAACAAAAACCTCTATGTAGGTCTGACTTAGACCTACCTTTCATAATTGTACATTGTCGGGCTAAAATCTACAGGAAGTTGGCAATTCCCCCTTCAAGACAAAAAAGTACTAAAAACAGTCACTTTTGCCTCTTTGAGCTATAATTTGACCCCCTTAACATGCTTCAAAACTCACCAAACTTTACACACACATCAGGACTGGCTAAAACTGTGATCTAATGAAAAAACCTAACCCCAAATCTAAAAATTGTGCTCTACAGCAATTTTTTAATACAACGGAGAAAAAACTGCTCCTCGGAAGAAATTAACTACAAAACTGCCTGTAACTCCCACTGGGAAGGTCGGAGAGACATGAAACAAATACCTCTATGTAGGTCTCACTTAGACCTACATTTCATAAATTGACAACCCCGCGCAAAAATCTACAGGATGTTTGCTATTCCCCCTTCAAAACAATTTTTTTGTTAAAACCGGTCACCTTCCTTCAAAAACTATCTCCTCTGAGCGCGTTTGTCCTTTCGGCTTCAAACTAACACAGGAGAGAGATTAAACCCTTGTGCATAAATTAACAGAACTGTTTTGTGATACCTGCTCCGGTTTTGATTTTATGACCCTTCAAAGACCCGCTGCGCTGATGCTGCTGCAATGCTGTTTTTTCAAGATGGCTGCTTAAAAGCAGGAAGCACCAACGTGCCCACACAATGCAGACAAGGTAGGTACACTAGACAAAAGTCTTGGGACACTTCAGACTAAAAGTAGACAAAAGTATTGGGACACTTAGGACTAGCACCTGCCAAAGACGCGGGCCCGACCAACGCTGCTTGCAGCTTTAATTGGTCTTGTTCTTTATATTTATTCTTCCGCCGCCTCTTTGAGCACTAATTTGACCCACTTAACATGCTTCAAAACTCACCAAATTTGACCCACACATCAGGACCTGCGAAAATTGCCTTTTTTATAAAAAACGAACCTCAAAAATTAAAATTGCGCTCTAGCGCCCCCTAGAAAAACAAAAATAGTACACTGCCTGTAACTCCCACTAGGAAGGTCGGAAAAACATGAAACAAAATCCTCTATGTAGGTCTGACTCAGACCTAACTTTCATAATTGTACATTGTCGGGCTAAAATCTACAGGAAGTTGGTAATTCCCCCTTCAAGACAAAAAATTACTAATAACAGTCACTTTTGCCTCTTTGACCTGTAATTTGACCCCCTTAACATGCTTCAAAACTCACCAAACTTAACACACACATCAGGACTGGCTAAAACTGTGATCTAATGAAAAAACCTAATCCCTAATCTATACATTGTGCTCTACAGCAATTTTTTAATAAAACGGACATAAAAATGCTCCTCGGAAGAAAACCACTACAAAACTGCCTGTAACTCCCACTGGGAAGGTCGGAGAGACATGAAACAAAAACCTCTATGTAGGTCTCACTTGGACCTACATTTCATAAATTGACAACCCCCAGCAAAAATCAACATGGTGTTTGCTATTCCCCCTTCAAAACAATTTTTTTGTAAAAACCGGTCACCTTCCTTCAAAAACTATCTCCTCTGAGAGACTTTGTCCTTTCGGCTTCAAACTAACACAGGAGAGAGATTAAACCCTTGTGCATAGATTAACAGAAGCGTTTTGTGATACCTGCTCCGGTTTTGATTTTATGACCCTTCAAAGACCCGCTGCACTGATGCTCCTGCGGTGCTGTTTTTCTAAGATGGCTGCTCAAAAGCAGGAAGCACCAACGTGCCCACACAATGCAGACAAGGTAGGTACACTACACAAAAGTCTTGGGACACTTCAGACTACAAGTAGACAAAAGTATTGGGACACTTAGGACTAGCACCTGCCAAATACGCGGGCCCGAACAACGCTGCTTGCAGCTTTAATTATTATTATTATTCTTCCGCAACTTTGCGCACTACTTTGACCCCCTTAACATGCTTCAAAACTCACCAAATTTCACACACACATCAGTAATTTTTGGCAAAACTTTTTATCAAAAAACCAAACCTCAAAAATCAAAATTGCGCTCTAGCGCCCCCTAGGAAAAAAAAAAAACAGACTGCCTGTAACTCCCACTAGGAAGGTCGGAGAGACATGAAACAAAAACCTCTATGTAGGTCTGACTTAGACCTAGTTCTCATAATTGTATGTCTTTGGGCTAAAATCAACAGGAAGTTGGTTATTCCCCCTTCAATACAAAAAACTACTAAAAACAGTCACTTTTGCCTCTTTGACCTGTAATTTGACCCCCTTAACATGCTTCAAAACTCACCAAACTGAACACACACATCAGGACTGGCTAAAACTGTGATCTAATGAAAAAACCGAACCCCAAATCCAAAAATTGTGCTCTACAGCAATTTTTTTATCAAACGGACAAAAAACTGCTCCTCGGAAGAAAAAAAAGACAAAACTGCCTGTAACTCCCACTGGGAAGGTCGGACAGACATGAAACAAAAACCTCTATGTAGGTCTCACTTACACCTACATTTCATAAATTGACAACCCCCACCAAAAATCAACAGGAAGTTTGCTATTCCCCCTTCAAAACAAAATTTTTGTAAAAACCGGTCACCTTCCTTCAAAATCTATCTCCTCTGAGCGCGTTTGTCGTTTCGCCTTCAAATTAACACAGGAGAGAGATACAACCCTTGTGATTAAAAGTATAGATGGGATTTGTAATACCTGCTCCGGTTTTGATTTTATGACCCTTCAAAAACCCGCTGCGCTGATGCTCCTGCGGTGCTGTTTTTTAAAGATGGCTGCTTAAAAGCAGGAAGCACCAACGTGCCCACACAATGCAGACAAGGTAGGTACACTAGACAAAAGTCTTGGGACACTTCAGACTAAAAGTAGACAAAAGTATTGGGACACTTAGGACTAGCACCTGCCAAATACGCGGGCCCGAACAACGCTGCTTGCAGCTTTAATTATTCTTTCTTTCTTCTTCCGCCGCCTCTTTGAGCACTAATTTGACCCACTTAACATGCTTCAAAACTCACCAAATTTGACCCACACATCAGGACCTGCGAAAATTGCCTTTTTTTAAGAAAACGAACCTCAAATTTTAAAATTGCGCTCTAGCGCCCCCTATAACAACACAAAAAGTA
The DNA here is from genome assembly GCF_033978685.3 of Nerophis lumbriciformis. Lineage (NCBI taxonomy): Eukaryota > Metazoa > Chordata > Actinopteri > Syngnathiformes > Syngnathidae > Nerophis > Nerophis lumbriciformis. The sequence continues at coordinate 78,457,293 of NC_084548.2, forward strand.
CACTGCCTGTAACTCCCACTAGGAAGATCGAAGAGACATGAAAAAAAATACTTCTATGTAGGTCTGACTTAGACCTACATTTTATAATTGTACATCTTCGGGCTAAAATCAACAGGAAGTTGGCAATTCCCCCTTCAAGACAAAAAAGTACTAAAAACAGTCACTTTTGCCTCTTTGAGCTGTAATTTGACCCCCTTAACATGCTTCAAAACTCACCAAACTGAACACACACATCAGGACTGGCTAAAACTGTGATCCAATGAAAAAACCTAACCCCAAATCTAAAAATTGTGCTCTACAGCAATTGTTTTATAAAACGCACAAACAACTGCTCCTCGGATGAAAAAACTGACACAACTGCCTGTAACTCCCACTGGGAAGGTCGAAGAGACATGAAACAAAAACCTCAATATAGGTCTTACTTACACCTACATTTCATAAATTGACAACCCCCAGCAAAAATCAACAGGAAGTTTGCTATTCCCCCTTCAAAACAATTTTTTTGTTAAAACCGGTCACCTTCCTTCAAAAACGAACTCCTCTGAGCGCGTTTGTCGTTTCGCCTTCAAAATAACACAGGAGAGACATTGAACCCTTGTGAATACAACAACAGAAGCGCTTTTTAATTAAGTGCTCCGGTTTTGATTTTATGACCCTTCAAAGACCCGCAGCGCTGATGCTGCTGCAATGCTGTTTTTTCTACATGGCTGCTTAAAAGCAGGAAGCACCAACGTGCCCACACAATGCAGACAAGGTAGGTACACTAGACAAAAGTCTTGGGACACTTCAGACTACAAGTAGACAAAAGTATTGGGACACTTAGGACTAGCACCTGCCAAATACGCGGGCCCGTCCAACGCTGCTTGCAGCTTTAATTATTATTATTTTTGTCCTGTCCAGCTCCTCAGGCAAATCATATAGTTCAGTGTTTTTCAACCTTTTTGAGCCAAAAAAATCCGGAGGCACACCACCCGCAGAAAACATAAAAAAACGAATCTCAGTTGACAGTAAAAAGTTTTTTTGCTGTTTTCCTGTTTGCAGTGTTTTACTTTTTGTCTTGCGCTCCTATTTTGGTGGCTTTTTCTCTTTTTTTTGGTATTTTCCTGTAGCAGTTTCATGTCTTCCTTTGAGCGATACGTCCCGCATCTACTTTGTTTTAGCAATTAAGAATATTTCAGTTGTTTTTATCCTTATGTACATTGTGGACGCCGTCTTTGCTCCACAGTAAGTCTTTGCTGTCATCAGGCCCGGCCCTAACCAATCTGGCGCCCTAGGCAAGATTTTAGGTGGCCCCCCCCCCCCCCCCCCCCCACATCGGCAGTGAAGTGTATATACTCACAAGAAGCCGAATAGCTTTGTCTTTGACCTTTTTTTTTTTTACTTACAACTATACCTAATATATAAAGGGGTGGAAAAGTGACTATTACCTGCAGGGCAAACATTAGCTAACCAGAAGGCAATAACAATGTAAACAAAAAACACCTGCTTAAAAGATCTAATACAAATGTCCCTGAGGAATGTAAGGTGGGAGTACTGTAATTACCTAACGTTACATTATTATTTTCCATACCAATTTAGCCCCCTCCACAATATTAACCCGACGTTAAAACAGAACTAGCTATTTATTGATTAGCAATTGCCGAATCATGTAACATTAGCTTAATGCTAAAAAGCCAGGTTACTATCACATTCTGTAACAGACAAATAATTTCATGTAGGCTAACGTTACCTACCTGCTACCTCTGTCTTTTCTCGTTTCTCCTCCTCTTCTTTTCTCTTTTTTCTTCCCTGGGCACCTGACAGTTTTGGCCGTTTTGACATCTTGTGTTGATTTTTTGATGTGGTGACGTCCAAAAAGAGTCATGATACGGGAAGGGAGGGGGCGCACCGTGCGGGGGAGGAGGGGGGCGTAATGTTGTAACAAATAATATTTCTATTAAATAGGCTTTACTTTGCATTTTAATTAACGTGGGATTATTTTTTGTATTTAGAAATAATAGTACCAACTTTTCTTTTTTTTTTTTTCTTCTTCTCCAACATTTGTGGCACTGGCGTGGCGCCCCCTGATGGACGGCGCCCTTAGCATTTGCCTATACGGCCTATGCCACGGGCCGGCCCTGGCTGTCATCCAGCATTCTATTTTTTGTTTACTTTGTAGCCAGTTCAGTTTTAGTTTCGTTCTGCATGGCCTTCCCTAAGCTTCAATGCCTTTTCTTAGGGGCACTCACCTTTTGTTTATTTTTGGTTAAAGCATTAGATACCTTTTTACCTGCACACTGCCTCCCGCTGTTTCCCACATCTACAAAGCAATTAGCTACCTGCTGCCACCTACTGTTATGGAAGAGTATTACACGGTTACTCTGCCGAGCTCTAGACAGCACCGACACTCAACAACAACGCATTATTTGCAGACTATAATTACTGCTTTGCAAAAAATATTTTTAACCTAAATAGATTAAATTAGATAATCTCCCACGGCCATACTTGCCAACCTTGAGACCTCCGATTTCGGGAGGTGGGGGGTGGGGGTTGGGGGCGTGGTTAAGATGTACAGGTAAAAGCCAGTAAATTAGAATATTTTGAAAAACTTGATTTATTTCAGTAATTGCATTCAAAAGGTGTAACTTGTACATTATATTTATTCATTGCACACAGACTGATGCATTCAAATGTTTATTTCATTTAATTTTGATGATTTGAAGTGGCAACAAATGAAAATCCAAAATTCCGTGTGTCACAAAATTAGAATATTACTTAAGGCTAATACAAAAAAGGGATTTTTAGAAATGTTGGCCAACTGAAAAGTATGAAAATGAAAAATATGAGCATGTACAATACTCAATACTTGGTTGGAGCTCCTTTTGCCTCAATTACTGCGTTAATGCGGCGTGGCATGGAGTCGATGAGTTTCTGGCACTGCTCAGGTGTTATGAGAGCCCAGGTTGCTCTGATAGTGGCCTTCAACTCTTCTGCGTTTTTGGGTCTGGCATTCTGCATCTTCCTTTTCACAATGCCCCACAGATTTTCTATGGGGCTAAGGTCAGGGGAGTTGGCGGGCCAATTTAGAACAGAAATACCATGGTCCGTAAACCAGGCACGGGTAGATTTTGCGCTGTGTGCAGGCGCCAAGTCCTGTTGGAACTTGAAATCTCCATCTCCATAGAGCAGGTCAGCAGCAGGAAGCATGAAGTGCTCTAAAACTTGCTGGTAGACGGCTGCGTTGACCCTGGATCTCAGGAAACAGAGTGGACCGACACCAGCAGATGACATGGCACCCCAAACCATCACCCAACCATGCAAATTTTGCATTTCCTTTGAAAATCGAGGTCCCAGAGTCTGGAGGAAGACAGGAGAGGCACAGGATCCACGTTGCCTGAAGTCTAGTGTAAAGTTTCCACCATCAGTGATGGTTTGGGGTGCCATGTCATCTGCTGGTGTCGGTCCACTCTGTTTCCTGAGATCCAGGGTCAACGCAGCCGTCTACCAGCAAGTTTTAGAGCACTTCATGCTTCCTGCTGCTGACCTGCTCTATGGAGATGGAGATTTCAAGTTCCAACAGGACTTGGCGCCTGCACACAGCGCAAAATCTACCCGTGCCTGGTTTACGGACCATGGTATTTCTGTTCTAAATTGGCCCGCCAACTCCCCTGACCTTAGCGCCATAGAAAATCTGTGGGGTATTGTGAAAAGGAAGATGCAGAATGCCAGACCCAAAAACGCAGAAGAGTTGAAGGCCACTATCAGAGCAACCTGGGCTCTCATAACACCTGAGCAGTGCCAGAAACTCATCGACTCCATGCCACGCCGCATTAACGCAGTAATTGAGGCAAAAGGAGCTCCAACCAAGTATTGAGTATTGTACATGCTCATATTTTTCATTTTCATACTTTTCAGTTGGCCAACATTTCTAAAAATCCCTTTTTTGTATTAGCCTTAAGTAATATTCTAATTTTGTGACACACGGAATTTTGGATTTTCATTTGCTGCCACTTCAAATCATCAAAATTAAATGAAATAAACATTTGAATGCATCAGTCTGTGTGCAATGAATAAATATAATGTACAAGTTACACCTTTTGAATGCAATTACTGAAATAAATCAAGTTTTTCAAAATATTCTAATTTACTGGCTTTTACCTGTGTGTGTGTGTGTGTATATATATATATATAAGAAATACTTGACTTTCAGTGAATTCTAGCTATATATATATATATATATATATATATATATATATATATATATATATATATATATATATATATATAATAAATACTTGAATTTCAGTGTTCATTTACAAACTACAACTCACAAACACTTTAGAGTTAGGCTCCACCATCAGAATGTGTACTTAAACTTAAAAAGATCACATGGATATTATTCAGTGAGTTGATTCACCAAAACTAACCTGTTATACAGGAGGAAAAGGCACACAGAACGTTTCAATTGTTCACAGACTGGTCGCGCTCATCAGAATGACAAGACACTTCCGGTCTGCAGGTGATAGCATTCAATTGGGAAGAAACGCCCTACTGACCAATGTGAATACTGATAAATGTGTAATGACAGCTCCAAAAACGAATTCAAACCACAAAGTAAAATAAATAAATCAACACAAAAATGTGACACATTATGGGTGGGTCACATATGCATGTACAGTAGATGGCAGTATTGTCCTGTTTAAAAGTGTCACAACATTGCTGTTTATGGCAGACCAACTGCTTTACGGTAGACACTGTTGTTGTGTGTTGTCACACGGGAGAAAATTTGTCCCGGGAGGTTTTCGGGAGAGGCGCTGAATTTCGGGAGTCTCCCGGAAAATCCGGGAGGGTTGGCAAGTATGCCCACGGCACACCAGACTGTATCTCACAGCACACTCCCGCGGCACAGTGGTTGAAAAACACTGATATAGTTGATGTAGATGCCCATATCGGCTGTACAGATTTACTTTACAAAAGAGAAGTGTGGGATACTTCTCTTGTTGCCTTATTTGTAATTGACTTTATTAAATGTATTTATATTATCATTTGGTGCAGCCGGACCGGAGCAAGAGGGGATAGAAAGAGGAACAAAAAGGAAGACAGAGGGGGAAATTGTGGGGACAAGACAGAGAGACAAAAACAACAACAACAGCAAACACAACAATAACAACATCAAGCAATATGATGGTAAAAGTGATAGCAAAGAAGCAGTTAGCGAAATAAATAATAATACAGAAATGACAATGAGCATTATTACACTACAAATGGAGCAATACACATACCAATAGAAATATCACTATTGATAATGAACAATACCAATCATTTACCTCTATTATCAACAATACAGTTGTTCAAATGCAACAATACATATACGTCATGATAACTACAGATACAAAAGAAAGCAGAAAAATGGAGGGGAAGAAAGAGAAGCCAGCTATATTAACCTTGTAGATTGTTATAGTAACAATAGGTTAAGCTTTGTCAGTGTGACATGTGTTACCCAGTTTACCCTAGGGCAACAACGTTACCGTATTTTCCGCACCATAAGGCGCCCTGGGTTATAAGCCGCGCCTTCAATGAACGGCATATTTCAAAACTTTGTCCACCTATAAGCCGCCCCGTGTTGTAAGCCGCATCTAACTGCGCTAAAGGAATGTCAAAAAAACAGTCAAATAGGTCAGTCAAACTTTAATAATATATTAAAACCAGCGTGATGTGGGCGCGCATGGAGTCGTATATCAACATGGACGGAGCTGCGTGAAAAAAGCCACCCGGCCTCTTCGCGTAAACTTAAACTTACCTTAACCACTCGCTCATCTTTTCTTCATCCATCCCTTCGAGTTAGCTTTTATGATGACGCCGGCTGGAAAGGTCTCTTTTGGCAAGGTCTTCCTTTTGAATATCACCATGGGTGGAAGTTTCTGGCCATTAGCATGGCAAGCTAGAACCACAGTGAAGGATGACTTCTCATTCCCTGTGGTGCGAATATTCACCGTACGTGCTCCCGTTGTATCCACAGTGCAGTTCACAGGAATATCAGTTGCTGTGAAATAGTAATCCGTGTGCGGATGGAGAGATTGCGTCTTTTCATGAACCGGATCCCTGTCGCTTAGTAGGAGCCATTTTGTGGTCTTTACAGATGTAAACACACAAAGGAAATGAAACGTACGGTAATATCCGCGCGCTTTTTCTTCTTCTACGCGGGCGGGTGGTTGCTTACAGTAGAAGAAGAAGCGCTTCCTGTTCTATGGGGGCGGGTGCTTACCTTGGCGGTTGCTTGCGTAGAAGAAGAAGCGCTTCCTGTTCTACCTTGAAAAAAGATGGCGGCTGTTTACCGTAGTTACGAGACCGAAACTTTATGAAAATGAATCTTAATATTAATCCATATATAAAGCGCACCGGGTTATAAGACGCACTGTCAGCTTTTGAGAAAATTTGTGGTTTTTAGGTGCGCCTTATAGTGCGGAAAATACGGTAATTTATGTTTGATGAAACGTGATTATGTGCATGAGTGTATGTTGTAAATGTACAGTATGTGTATATGTATGTTTGTATATATTTATGTGTGTGTTAAGTGAAGATCTAAATGAGTGGTCCCCAACCGCCGGTCCAAGGACCAGCGGTTCGTTACCGGGATTCATAGAAACATTAAATATTTGATAAATGACTGCATTTTCTCGGACTTAAATTTCGCCTGTCCCGCTAAACACACCAGGAAGCTTTCTCATAGATGTGTAATAAAACTCATAATGGGAAGTTGCCATTTGTTATTGTGTGAATGCTCCAAACATTATAGCACACATGGCTTTCTACACCAAAATTATTCTATTTATTCTACTTCTTCTTCTCCAGATTGTGGCACGCTCTACCTTCCACATTTTTCACCCGATTCAAACCGTTCGAACTTCAAACTGTTCAGCCTGTTCGGGTATCACGGGCTTTCCCTTGACAAATTCCAAAAATTCCCAGATTTGCCAGGATTCCAGGTTTTCCGGGACATCTTTCCCATTCAAAATGAATTGGCCATTTTTCTAACTTCCACCATTTCCACATTTGTCAACCGATTCAAACCATTCCACCTTCAACACATTCCACCATCCTGGAAATTTAAACTACCTTTTTTCCAAGTTCAAAACAATTCCAGGATTTCCCAGAATTCCTGGTTTTCCAAAGCCCTATTTCCAACCTTTTTTCTGGTGACTACTCCTTCCACATTTTTCAACGCATTTCAATCGTTCCACCGTCAAAAAATTCCTCTTAATGAGGACAAAAACCGAAGTTGTTTTTTGAACTGGAAAAATTCCCGGTTTTCTCAAAATTCCAGGAATTTTGTAACACCATTTCTCAATTCAACATGTTACAACATTTCTCCACCAGTTTGAAAAATTCTGACACCAACCATTTCAACTCATTCAGGACATTCAAGTTTTTTTTTAGCATTTTCAAAAAAATTCCCGCTTTTCCCGAAATTCCCAAATTTTTGGGAAATTCCCATTGAAATCAAAGGGACATTCTTCAAAGTTCCACAACTCCCACATTTTTCATCTGATTCAAACTGTTCCAACTGCAAAATATTCAGCCTGCTTGGGGATCGCGGGCTTTCCCTTGACAAATTCCAAAAATTCCCAGATTTGCCAGGATTCCAGGTTTTCCGGGACATTTTTCCCATTCAAAATAAATTGGACATTTTTCAAACTTCCACCATTTCCACATTTGTCAACCGATTCAAACCATTCCACCTTCAACACATTCCACCATCCTGGACATTTATACTACCTTTTTTCCAAGTTCAAAAAACTTCCACGATTTTCCAGAATTCTTGGTTTTCCAAAGCCCTATTTGCACCCTTTTTTTCCTGGTGACTACTCCTTCCACATTTTTCAACGCATTTCAACCGTTCCACCGTCAAAAAATTCCTCTTAATCAGGACAAAAACCAAAGTTGTTTTTTGAACTGGAAAAATTCCCGGTTTTCTCAAAATTCCAGGAATTTCGTGACACCATTTCTCAATTCAACATGTTACTACTTCAACATTTCTCCACCAATTTGAAAAATTCTGACACCAACCATTTCAACTCAATCAGAACATTCAAGTTTTTTTTTAGCATTTTCCAAAAAATTCCCGCTTTTCCCGAAATTCCCAAATTTTTGGGAAATTCCCATTGAAATCAAAAGGACATTCTTCAAAGTTCCACAACTCCCACATTTTTCATCTGATTCAAACTGTTCCAACTGCAAAATATTCAGCCTGCTTGGGGATCGCGGGCTTTCCCTTGACAAATTCCAAAAATTCCCAGATTTGCCAGGATTCTAGGTTTTCCGGGACATTTTTCCCATTCAAAATACCGTAAATTGGACATTTTTCAAACTTCCACCATTTCCACATTTGTCAACCGATTCAAACCATTCCACCTTCAACACATTCCACCACCCTGGAAATTTAAAGTACCTTTTTTTCAAGTTCAAAACAATTCCAGGATTTCCCAGAATTCCTGGTTTTCCAAAGCCTTATTTCCAACCTTTTTTCTGGTGACTACTCCTTACACATTTTTCAACGCATTTCAATCGTTCCACCGTCAAAAAATTCCTCTTAATCAGGACAAAAACTGTAGTTGTTTTTTGAACTGGAAAAATTCCCGGTTTTCTCAAAATTCCAGGAATTTCGTGACACCATTTCTCAATTCAACATGTTACTACTTCAACATTTCTCCACCAGTTTGAAAAATTCTGACACCAACCATTTCAACTCATTCAGAACATTCAAGGTTTTTTTTACCATTTTCAAAAAAAAATCCCGCTTTTCCCGAAATTCCCAAATTTTGGGGAAATTCCCATTGAAATCAATGGGACATTCTTCAAAGTTCCACAACTCCCACATTTTTCATCTGATTCAAACTGTTCCAACTGCAAAATATTCAGCCTGTTTGGGGATCGCGGGCTTTCCCTTGACAAATTCCAAAAATTCCCAGATTTGCCAGGATTCCAGGTTTTCCGGGACATTTTTCCCATTCAAAATAAATTGGACATTTTTCAAACTTCCACCATTTCCACATTTTTCAACCGATTCAAACCATTCCACCTTTAACACATTCCACCATCCTGGACATTTAAACTACCTTTTTTCCAAGTTCAAAAAACTTCCAGGATTTCCCAAAATTCCTGGTTTTCCAAAGCCCTATTTCCAACCTTTTTTCTGGTGACTACTCCTTCCACATTTTTCGACGCATTTCAATCGTTCCACCGTCAAAAAATTCCTCTTAATGAGGACAAAAACCGAAGTTGTTTTTTGAACTGGAAAAATTCCCGGTTTTCTCAAAATTCCAGGAATTTCGTAACACCATTTCTCTATTCAACATGTTACTACTTCAACATTTCTCCACCAATTTGAAAAATTCTGACACCAACCATTTCAACTCAATCAGAACATTCAAGTTTTGTTTTTTTTAGCATTTTCAAAAAAATTCCCGCTTTTCCCGAAATTCCCACATTTTTGGGAAATTCCCATTGAAATCAAAGGGACATTCTTCAAAGTTCCACAACTCCCACATTTTTCATCTGATTCAAACTGTTCCAACTGCAAAATATTCAGCCTGCTTGGGGATCGCGGGCTTTCCCTTGACAAATTCCCAGATTTGCCAGGATTCCAGGTTTTCCGGGACATTTTTCCCATTCAAAATAAATTGGCCATTTTTCAAACTTCCACCATTTCCACATTTTTCAACCAATTCAAACCATTCCACCTTCAACACATTCCACCATCCTGGACATTTAAACTACCTTTTTTCCAAGTTCAAAAAAATTCCAGGATTTTCCAGAATTCCTGGTTTTCCAAAGCCCTATTTCCAACCTTTTTCCTGGTGACTACTCCTTCCACATTTTGCAACGCATTTCAATCGTTCCACTGTCAAAAAATTCCTCTTAATGAGGACAAAAACCGAAGTTGTTTTTTGAACTGGAAAAATTCCCAGGTTTTCTCAAAATTCCAGGAATTTCGTAACACCATTTCTCAATTCAACATGTTACTACTTCAACATTTCTCCACCAATTTGAAAAATTCTGACACCAACTATTTCAACTCATTCAGAACATTCAAGTTTTTTTTAGCATTTTAAAAAAAATTCCTGCTTTCCCCGAAATCCCCAAATTTGGGGGAAATTCCCATTGAAATCAAAGGGACATTCTTCAAAGTTCCACAACTCCCACATTTTTCATCTGATTCAAACTGTTCCAACTGCAATATATTCAGCCTGCTTGGGGATCGCGGGCTTTCCCTTGACGAATTCCAAAAATTCCCAGATTTGCCAGGATTCCAGGTTTTCCGGGACATTTTTCCCATTCAAAATAAATTGGACATTTTTCAAACTTCAACCATTTCCACATTTTTCAACCGATTCAAACCATTCCACCTTCAACACATTCCACCATCCTGGACATTTAAACTACCTTTTTTCCAAGTTAAAAAAAATTCCAGGATTTTCCAGAATTCCTGGTTTTCCAAAGCCCTATTTGCACCCTTTTTTTCTGGTGACTACTCCTTCCACATTTTTCAACGCATTTCAATCGTTCCACCGTCAAAAAATTCCTCTTAATGAGGACAAAAACCGAAGTTGTTTTTTGAACTGGAAAAATTCCCGGTTTTCTCAAAATTCCAGGAATTTCGTAACACCATTTCTCAATTCAACATGTTACACTTCAACATTTCTCCACCAATTTGAAAAATTCTGACACCAACCATTTCAAATCATTCAGAACATTCAAGTTTTTTTTAGCATTTTCAAAAAAAATTCCCATTTTTCCCGAAATTCCCAAATTTGGGGGAAATTCCCATTGAAATCAATGGGACATTCTTCAAAGTTCCACAACTCCCACATTTTTCATCTGATTCAAACTGTTCCAACTTCAAAATATTCAGCCTGTTTGGAAATGGTGGTGCTCTACTTCAACAATTCTAAAAAAAATTCCAGGATTTCAGTTCAACTTCAGCATTGGAGCGTTCACACGCAATTCCTTCAGGAATTGCCTCATTATATTTTAATATCTTTTATACATGCAACATTTAATGCACATAAATAAACATATACAATGTAAATATGCCAAATTGTAGCCAGAGGCTAATTTCCATCTGCAGTACCCAACAGGTTAATGCTCTATACTGTAGTGTATACCAAATTTGATGGTATTGGTACATACCATCAACCTTCCGGGGACCACCTCGTCACAAAGAAACAAGCTCCCACTAATTCAGGGTTTAGTGTGTGTTGTATTTTCCATTTAATTCTTTTTGCTGTATTTGTCTGCCACACGTGAAAGGCTGGTCCGTAATAATAACGCCTACATTAAACCGGTCCCTGGTTGGGGACCCCGTGATCCAAGTTATAAAAATGTTCTTTAAAAGAGGCAACAGTACAGTATTAGAATCAAACACTGCATGCCAAAATGTGTTTAGGTTTTGTTTTGACAAGGTAACATACAGTATGTGCATGTAATGTCTGTGCAGTTGCACCATGGACTGGCCCAGCAGGCTCCAGGTGTGGATGGAGCTGGCTGAGAGCTGTGGACTCAGTACCCTCCAGCAAGGCATTCAGCAGGTCTGGAAGCTGCTGCTCATTTGTCTCATCAGCAGGCTGCTCTTCAGATTGGGTGAGCATCACTTCAACTACCTGAGATGAGATGATAGAGATGGAACTTTCGAGAATGAATCGAGTCTTTTGAACGTCTCCTTTAAGGGAATGATGTGTACCGATTCAGAGTTTTTTTACACATATAAAATAAACTGAATCAAACTTCCATACCTTTTGTTGCACGTGACATCACGTCCATTTGCAGACTCAGCACTGGCTTAAAGTGGCCCTATTATGCAAAACCTGTTCTTACCCATTAGTACCTACTATTGGGTATTTGGGATCTGCATTTGAAATCAAACCGTGGAGGCATTGCGGAGATATTTATAAAATAATGTTGCCTTCTGTCATACTTCTTGTAAACTGCCTATAATGAAGCAGCTGCCTACATAAGCCTGGACAACTTGGCATGCCGGCGCCGGAGTATAGTCTTCTTTACCCTTCGCTTCCCGTGTTCTTCCGTGATCTCCTGTTGTTTCCCTTACCTCCCGGACTGCCCTTTTGGATTCTTGACCTCCCGCTTGGAAACGGATCTTGCCTCTTCTCTCCTGCCCTGGATCATCTGCCTGCCCAACGGACTGTCTTCCTGCCTTGTTCCTCCTCTCGCCCAACACAACACTCGGTAACACACACTACAGCTAATCACACACATAGCCACACACCACATACACTTTTGAATCTAGTTCACACTCCATTTCCTTAGTTTATATTTGTATTGTTTGATTATTATATATATATATATAATAAATCATTGTACATACTGCCCCCTGGTGTCTGAGCCGTCACCTCCCATTAGTGATACATAACAGTATACTCCGGCCAATTGATTAGTGACCTGACGGCACAGTGACTTTAGCCCCGCCCCAGTGACTTTAGCCCCGCCCCCAGTGACTTTAGCCCAGCACCCAGTGACATTTTGACGTACTGCCCCCTGGTGTCTGAGCCGTCACCTCCCATTAGTAATACATAACAGTATCAGCCTCATTGACTACTAATAATTGATATCGGCCTCATTGACTACGAATAATCGGTATTGACTGAATAATCGGTATCGGCCTCATTGACTACTAATAATCGTATCCGCCTCATTGACTACTAATAATCGGTATCGGCCTCATTGACTACTAATAATCGGTTATCGGCCTCATTGACTATTAATAATCGGTATCCGCCTCATTGACTACTAATAATCGGTATCGGCCTCATTGACTACTAATAATCGGTGTCGGCCTCATTGACTACTAATAATCGGTATCGGCCTCATTGACTACTAATAATCGAAATCGGCCTCATTGACTACGAATAATCGATATCGGCCTCATTGACTACGAATAATCGGTATCGGCCTCATTGACTACTAATATTCGATATCGGCCTCATTGACTACGAATAATCGATATCGGCCTCATTGACTACAAATAATCGATATCGGCCTCATTGACTACTAATAATCGGTATCGGCCTCATTGACTACTAATAATCGGTATCGGCCTCATTGACTACGAATAATCAGTATCGACCTCATTGACTACTAATAATCGGTATCGGCCTCATTGACTACTAATAATTGGTATCGGCCTCATTGACTACCAATAATCGATATCGACCTCATTGACTACGAATAATCGGTATCGGCCTCATTGACTACTAATAATCGGTATCAGCCTCATTGACTACTAAAAATTGTTATCGGCCTCATTGACTACTAATAATTGGTATCAGCCTCATTGACCACTAATAATCGATATCGGCCTCATTGACTACGAATAATTGGTATCGGCCTCGTTGACTACGAATAATAGGTATCGGCCTCATTGACTACTAATAATCGGTATCGGCCTCGTTGACTACTAATAATCGATATCGGCCTCATTGACTACTAATAATCGATATCGGCCTCATTGACTACTAATAATCGGTATCAGCCTCGTTGACTACTAATAATCGATATCGGCCTCATTGACTACTAATAATCGGTATCGGCATCATTGACTACTAATAATCGTTATCGGCCTCATTGACTACTAATAATCGATATCGGCCTCATTGACTACGAATAATCGTATCGGCCTCATTGACTACGAATAATCGGTATCGGCCTCATTGACTACTAATAATCGGTATCGGCCTCATTGACTACTAATAATCGATATCGGCCTCATTGACTACGAATAATCGATATCGGCCTCATTGACTACAAAAAAATCGGTATCGGCCTCATTGACTACTAATAACCGGTATCGGCATCATTGACTACGAATAATCGTTATTGGCCTCATTGACTACTAATAATCGATATCGGCCTCATTGACTACGAATAATCGGTATCGGCCTCATTGACTACTAATAATCGATATCGGCCTCATTGACTACGAATAATCGTTATCGGCCTCCTTGACTACTAATAATCGTTATCGGCCTCATTGACTACTAATAATCGGTATCGGCCTCATTGACTACTAATAATCGGTTATCGGCCTCATTGACTACTAATAATCGGTATCCGCCTCATTGACTACTAATAATCGGTATCCGCCTCATTGACTACTAATAATCGGTGTCGGCCTCATTGACTACTAATAATCGGTATCGGCCTCATTGACTACTAATAATCGAAATCGGCCTCATTGACTACTAATAATCGGTATCGTCCTCATTGACTACTAATAATCGAAATCGGCCTCATTGACTACTAATAATCGAAATCGGCCTCATTGACTACGAATAATCGATATCGGCCTCATTGACTACGAATAATCGGTATCGGCCTCATTGACTACTAATATTCGATATCAGCCTCAATGACTACGAATAATCGGTATCGGCCTCATTGACTACTAATATTCGATATCGGCCTCATTGACTACGAATAATCGATATCGGCCTCATTGACTACGAATAATCGGTATCAACCTCATTGACTACTAATAATCGGTATCGGCCTCATTGACTACTAATAATCGGTATCAGCCTCATTGACTACTAATAATGACTAGAGTGGATGAAAGTTTGCATGACAGGTGCTTTATAAACATGATTCCTAACTGTGTTTGTTAGGGGGCGTGTCCTGGTGGAATCACCTGGTGTCCATGCTGGCTGGAATGTACAGCCTCTTCCTCTTCTTTGACCTGCACATGCTGTGGGTGATGCTGCTCAGTGTCCTCTGCTACCTCTCTCTTCTTCTTGGCCCACGCTGCAGCAGCAGAGGTCTCTTCCTGTCCTGCGCCATTCTCATCTACCTGCTCGTTGGGTAAGAAGACCTAACCTGGGCTCTTTTACTCAGTCTGTGCTGGTCATCCTGACTTGTCTCTGTTTGGTGTGGACGTTACTGTCCTGTGTCTGTACTAGGGTTGTTCAGTATAGTGGTACTAGTATAGTATCGCGGTACTAATGAATCAAAAACGCTACTATACTCTGTTTGAAAAGTCACGTCATTACATTGCCGAGCAGAGGAGCATGTTGGGCAGCGCACACACACAGAGTACTTACAAGCAGACACAGTGTGTAGACAGAAAAGGGAGAATGGACGCATTTTGGTGTAAAAAGTAAAGATAAAGGTAAGGCTCCAGCTAACGATGATTTTTCTATCGATTAATCTACAGATTATTTTTTTTTCGATTAATCGGTTAATCTATAGATTATTTTTTTCGATTAATCTATAGATTATTTTTCCTTTTACCGATTATTTTTTTATTTAAAATGAAGATGAAAAAGTAAATGTAGGCCAGTTTTTCAAAAGGCAGACTTTTATTTACAAAAAAAAAAGTATGGCCACTCAGTCAACATTGACAACAACATGACAAAATATTCTGTAACAATGTTAACATTTAAAACTTTTAACATTTAACACAATTAAAAGTAGCTTATTTTCTTTTTAATGTGCAAATATAAAAGTAAACATCCAGAGCAAATCTTAATATTCTGCAATAGTATAAGCATTTCTAAAGTAAAAGTATTGCTTATTTTGCTTTAAAATGTGCAAAAATAAAGATAAACATCCAATACAAAAAAGTGCAAAACAAAATATTCTGTAACAGTGTAAACATTTCAACAAAAGTAAAAGTATTGCTTATTTTGCTTAATAACACAACAATGATAGTATGATTAAAGTGAAAGTTAATTGTTGGTTTGTACATAGTATATGTAACTGTTAATGTTGTAAAAGGTATTTGCACAACTAATTAACGTTAGCGTCTTTGTAAACACTGAACATGCACGCCAAACGCGCCTCTCAGAGCGAAACAGTGTTTTAGTTTATGAATTTACAACGCAGATACAAATGACACATTCATGTTTTTGTGTAATGATGACAACGTATACTCACGCGGACCATTGACTAGTTGATGGTGATGGCAAGAACGCCGTCGGGTGTTTTCTTTTCAAATGTTCCTTCATAGCCGTTGTGCTGCTATAATAGGCCATTTCCGCTCGACACAGTGTGCATACAACAACTGTCAAGTGTTTTGCTTTTTTCGCTGTGCTTATCCCACACTTGAAGGGATGTACCAATGCTGAATGTGGCTTCTGGATTTCACTCAAAAGACCAGACCGTAGTTACTTTTTCCTTTTATTTTCCTTTAGTTTGCAACAGTTTTTCCAACCAAGAAACAGCTTCTTTTTTCTTCTTTAGTCTTTTTAGCAGTCTTTAGCAGTGTTAGTAGACTTTAGTTTCTTTAGCTGTCATTAGCTGTCTTTAGTAGCCTTTAGCTTCTTTAGTAGGTGAAAAACCTTTAAGGACAAAACACCACAAGATTAACAAGCTGTAAAAAAAAATCAATCAATTATCAATCCCATAATTTACAATTATTAATTAGGCTATCAAACTCTTAACCATTAAACAAGTGCAAGAAAATGGACACATCTTTTCCCTTTAAGTTAAAACAGATTTTAAATAAATTGTCTCAACATAAATGCACCAAGATACATATAAAATACATTTAAACCCAGAAACACAATATGCAAATACATAAATACCTAACCAATTAACCACCTATTTAGATACATATTTAAAATCCATATTCAATATAAATATGTTATTAATTTAGCAGTGAAACACTCAATCTTAAACGCTGTCTACTGGTAGAAAAATGCCCCTTTTTCTATGCCCTCACCAGCAGCCAATGATCCAACACAGTTAAATCCAACACTTTAAGTTGAGCGACTTCACCCTCCTGATGAAGCAAACTGCTCCAACATTTATCAAACTAAGCAAAGAATATCAACACTAAACAACAGTTACATAAAACACTGTGTGTATTTAGCCTCCAGACTAAGCATGCTACATGCACACAACTCCCCCCCCCCCAATCTCACCAGCGCAACAGGTGCGCCACACCCACAAAGAGAAATATTAAATCTTACCGGCTGTCCGTTCAGCTTTTGGTTTTGGTACACTTTTGGCACAACTCTGGGTTATCTGTAATGAACTAAACCTTTTTCCACTCTGCGCTGGCGTCTTTTGTACTCCATGATTTGACAAAGCTGTCTAATTACCGGGCTCGCGCACCAGCAGATGAGACAGGAGTGCGCCGCGTTATACCTGCGCGTGAACGTAAACTGATCGGCTCTGATCATATAAGCCGACTGGCCGAAATAATGCCGAATTATATACATTTCCTGGGGTTTCCTAGGTGAATAGGGATGCGGATGTGCTCTAAGATAAAATATAATTTTATTATGTGGGGTTTGGCTGGTTGCTAAGCAGCCATGGTTGCGAGCTCGCGCGTCAGCTGACGAGACAGCTGTTCCCCGCTACTACATTATTAGGCCGTTTATTGAAATACTCCCACACTTGACGACTTTTGGCGTGCTTTTTTTCCCTCGCTCGCACCGCTCGCATCATCTGCTTTGCGCTCCGCTATGACGGCAGTGTGACGTAAATACCCGACGCGTCGACGCACAAAAACGGCGTCGACGTATTTACGTAACTGATGACGTCGACGCGTCGTTTCAGCCTTAGATAAAGGTGAAGTTATAACACCGAAGCACCCTCAGGAAGAGCTGCTTTAACACATGGCTAACATCCATCCACAGTGTTTTAGCTACTTCTAAATCACTAATCCTGGCCTCCAAGGTTTCTCATTGTCATCCCATTGGGTTGAGTTTTTTTCTTGCCCTGATGTGGGATCTGTGCCCAGGATGTCGTTGGGGCTTGTGCAGCCCTTTGAGACACTCGTGATTTAGGGCTATATAAGTAAACATTGATTGATTGAACAAAGACCCCCTGTGGGATATTTAGAACCTTTCCTTTTGTGTGTGTGTGTGTGTGTGTGTGTGTGTGTGTGTGTGTGTGTGTGTGTGTGTGTGTGTGTGTGTGTGTGTGTGTGTGTGTGTGTGTGTGTGTGTTCTGGCAATGCTTACTTAATCAGAATCAGAATCAGAATCAGCTTTATTGTCATTACGCAAGGTAACGAGATTGAGGCCATTCCATACAGTGCGATGTGTGCATGCTAGAAAAACAATGTGCAAATATATAAAAATATAAAAAATGTAGAAGTGCAATGAATATGGTGTGAAATGAATATATACATGAAAAAACAAAACAAAAACAGGGTGGTTGGTGGAATGGGTTATTGCACCGAAGAGAAGGCAGTTATGAGGGACAATGGGGCAGTCCGTTCAGGATGGTTATGGCCCTGGGGAAGAAGCTGTTCTTTAGCCTGTTTGTTTTGGTTTTAATGCACCTGTAGCGCTTCCCAGAGGGCAGCAGGTGGAACAGGTCAGAGCCAGGGTGGGTGCTGTCCTTGATGATGGCACTGGCTCTGTTGAGGCAGCGGGAGGTGTAGATGTCCGTCAGAGAGGGGAGAGGGCGGCCGATGATCTTCTGAGCCGTCTTGACCACTCTTTGCAGCCTCTCCCTGTCTGCTGCAGTGCAGCTGCCGTACCATACCGTAATACAGTAGGTCAGCAGGCTCTTGATGGACGAGCGGTAGAAGGTCAGCAGCAGGTCAGGCTTCAGGTTGTACTTCCCGAGGACTCTAAGGAAGTGTAGCCGCTGCTGAGCCTTCTTGATGATTGATGTGGTGTTGACTGTCCAGGAGAAGTCATTAGAGATGTGGACTCCAAGGTACCTGAAGGTGTGGACCCTCTCTACACGCTCGCCGTTGATGTAGAGGGGGGCAGGGTCGGTGCTGCTCCTCCTGAAGTCGACGATGATCTCTCTGGTCTTGCTGGTGTTGAGAGCGAGGTTGTTCTCCGAAGACCAGGCCGTCAGCTTCAGGACCTCCTCTCTGTAGGCAGCCTCGTCACCCCTGGAGATGAGCCCGACCACTGTGGTATCGTCGGCAAACTTGATGGGGACATGGCTCTGTTTACACAGTCACCTTTAGGGGACCTCTGACGGTATGGGGACAAAAAAACAGGTCCCCTGAAGGGAAACCTTTTTAAATGATATTCAGATCCATTCTGAAGATGCCTAAGTGATTTTTAAGCTTTGGCCCATAAAACATGTTTACTGCTTAGTTTCTTTTCATTCATGATTTTCCATCCTTCTATATATGCTAGTTGGAGTTGCAGACAACTAGTGATGGGTTGATGAGGCGTCATGAAGCGTTTCGACACATTGCAAAACTGTATTGATACTGTGTCGATACTGTGTCACTAAATACTGACATCTGCTGGACATTAAAAATCCCTACAGGCAACCTATGGACCGACTCAACTGACACTGATTTTATGACCTAGTACAGTGGTTCTCAAATGGGGGTACGCGTACCCCTGGGGGTACTTGAAGGTATGCCAAGGGGTACGTGAGATTTTTAAAAAATATTTTAAAAATAGCAACAATTCAAAAATCCTTTATAAATATATTTATTGAATAATACTTCAACAAAATATGAATGTAAGTTCATAAACTCAGTGAAGCACAAGCTCAGGTTTGTCACTAAAATGTCTGTCAAAAAGAAGTGTGAAAAGAAATGCAACAATGCAATATTCAGTGTTGACAGCTAGATTTTTTGTGGACATGTTCCATAAATATTGATGTTAAAGATTTATTTTTTTGTGAAGAAATGTTTAGAATTAAGTTGATGAATCCAGATGGATCTCTATTACAATCCCCAAAGAGGGCACTTTAAGTTGATGATGACTTCTATGTGTAGAAATCTTTATTTATAATTGAATCTCTTGTTTATTTTTCAACAAGTTTTTAGTTATTTTTATATCTTTTTTTCCAAATAGTTCAAGAAAGACCACTACAAATGAGCAATATTTTGCATTGTTATACAATTTAATAAATCAGAAACTGATGACATAGTGCTGTATTTTACTTCTTTATCTTTTTTTTTTTCAACCAAAAATGCTTTGCTCTGATTAGGGGGTACTTGAATTAAACAAAATTCACAGGGGGTACATTGCTGAAAAAAGGTTGAGAACCACTGACCTAGTATATACAGGTAAAAGCCAGTAAATTAGAATATTTTGAAAAACTTGATTTATTTCAGTAATTGCATTCAAAAGGTGTAACTTGTACATTATATTTATTCATTGCACACAGACTGATGCATTCAAATGTTTATTTCATTTAATTTTGATGATTTGAAGTGGCAACAAATGAAAATCCAAAATTCCGTGTGTCACAAAATTAGAATATTACTTAAGGCTAATACAAAAAAGGGATTTTTAGAAATGTTGGCCAACTGAAAAGTATGAAAATGAAAAATATGAGCATGTACAATACTCAATACTTGGTTGGAGCTCCTTTTGCCTCAATTACTGCGTTAATGCGGCGTGGCATGGAGTCGATGAGTTTCTGGCACTGCTCAGGTGTTATGAGAGCCCAGGTTGCTCTGATAGTGGCCTTCAACTCTTCTGCGTTTTTGGGTCTGGCATTCTGCATCTTCCTTTTCACAATACCCCACAGATTTTCTATGGGGCTAAGGTCAGGGGAGTTGGCGGGCCAATTTAGAACAGAAATACCATGGTCCGTAAACCAGGCACGGGTAGATTTTGCGCTGTGTGCAGGCGCCAAGTCCTGTTGGAACTTGAAATCTCCATCTCCATAGAGCAGGTCAGCAGCAGGAAGCATGAAGTGCTCTAAAACTTGCTGGTAGACGGCTGCGTTGACCCTGGATCTCAGGAAACAGAGTGGACCGACACCAGCAGATGACATGGCACCCCAAACCATCACCCAACCATGCAAATTTTGCATTTCCTTTGGAAATCGAGGTCCCAGAGTCTGGAGGAAGACAGGAGAGGCACAGGATCCACGTTGCCTGAAGTCTAGTGTAAAGTTTCCACCATCAGTGATGGTTTGGGGTGCCATGTCATCTGCTGGTGTCGGTCCACTCTGTTTCCTGAGATCCAGGGTCAACGCAGCCGTCTACCAGCAAGTTTTAGAGCACTTCATGCTTCCTGCTGCTGACCTGCTCTATGGAGATGGAGATTTCAAGTTCCAACAGGACTTGGCGCCTGCACACAGCGCAAAATCTACCCGTGCCTGGTTTACGGACCATGGTATTTCTGTTCTAAATTGGCCCGCCAACTCCCCTGACCTTAGCCCCATAGAAAATCTGTGGGGTATTGTGAAAAGGAAGATGCAGAATGCCAGACCCAAAAACGCAGAAGAGTTGAAGGCCACTATCAGAGCAACCTGGGCTCTCATAACACCTGAGCAGTGCCAAAAACTCATCGACTCCATGCCACGCCGCATTAACGCAGTAATTGAGGCAAAAGGAGCTCCAACCAAGTATTGAGTATTGTACATGCTCATATTTTTCATTTTCATACTTTTCAGTTGGCCAACATTTCTAAAAATCCCTTTTTTGTATTAGCCTTAAGTAATATTCTAATTTTGTGACACACGGAATTTTGGATTTTCATTTGTTGCCACTTCAAATCATCAAAATTAAATGAAATAAACATTTGAATGCATCAGTCTGTGTGCAATGAATAAATATAATGTACAAGTTACACCTTTTGAATGCAATTACTGAAATAAATCAAGTTTTTCAAAATATTCTATTTTACTGGCTTTTACCTGTACATGAGCTAACTAAGTTTTTTTATGTCTCCACAACCTGTAGAAAGGGTGGTCCCCACAAGTGATGATCAAAAACTTGGTCCTCATTCCAAATGATTGTGTGTGTGTGTGTGTGTGTGTGTGTGTGTGTGCGTGTGTGTGTGCGTATGGTTTAACTTTGTCAATTTGTGCTTTTTGCTTGTACGTATATTCCAGTGCAGATGTGAGATGTTGTGCTTTGTGTGTTTCAGAGAATTACATCTAATTGACACGGTGACCTGGCACAAGATAAGAGGTGAATGTCTCTTTCAACACAATATTCTTTTCATGTATCCTAGTGAGAGTTGCAGGTGAAACACAAAACAATTTAAATATGGTGCAAAAAGGAATTAATTTCTGCAATTCAACTTCAAATGGGAGCAGGCATGTGATTTCCCCCCCTATAGTCAAAAATGCCTCTTTTTTTTTTGTGGACAAAAATATTAAATGTACTTGTTAAATAAAACCTCTGCCTTGTTTTTAGTGAATACTTAGGCTATAATAATAATAATACACTATTGTATTTTTTAATTTTGTCATTATGGTGGTACTTAATGAATACTTAAGGCCTACTACGCTACTGCATTTTTTTTTTAATGTTGCCATTATGGTGGTACTTAATGAATACTTAGGTCTACTACACTACTGTATTTTAATGTTGTCATTATGGTGGTACTTTATGAATACTTAGGTTTACTACACTACTGTATTTAATGTTGTCATTATGGTGGTACTTAATGAATACTTAGGTCTACTACACTACTGTATTTAATGTTGTCATTATGGTGGTACTTAATGAATACTTAGGTCTACTACACTACTGTATTTAATGTTGTCATTATGGTGGTACATAATGAATACTTAGGTCTACTACACTACTGTATTTAATGTTGTCATTATGGTGGTACTTAATGAATACTTAGGTCTACTACACTACTGTATTTAATGTTGTCATTATGGTGGTACTTAATGAATACTTAGGTCTACTACACTACTGTATTTAATGATGTCATTATGGTGGTACTTGGAGAGCCAAGTTTCTTCTGAGGTGGTACTTGGTGAAAAAAGGTAGAGAACTTCTATATTAGAAGATAAAGGACAATATCGGTGGAAACGATACCAAGAGTAGTATCAGTATATGATCCATTAGACTACAGCGATTAGGTCACTATTTTCATTTTCACAAAATTTGTTTTTTAGTTACTTTTGTCATCATGGATTTGGGGGCAAAAACCAAAACATTTCAAATAGTAATAGATAGTAGTTTGTAATATATATTTTTTGTTTAGATATTGTGTACGATTAACTTTGTTTTGCTGAAACAGTATGTAATAAATGCGAATAAGGAACTAGTTTAAATATTGTCTTGATATGTTTGCAAAATAAATACATTTTAAAGATTAAGTTGATACATGTGATCAATATCAGCTGATCTCACTCACAGATGATCACAATCAGCCGCATAAAAGCATGATCAAAACATCCTCAGCTTCTGTTGTTTACTTAAAATGTTTTTGCACAATTATTGAGGTCAAGCTGTCAGTGCCTACTTCCTGTGTGTTCTTGCCTGTGTTTTGAGAGGCAGTCAGATGGTGGTGGCCATGAAAGCCATTTCTCTGGCCTTTGACCTGGATGGCGGGACGGTCGCCGCTCTGCCCCCACCGACAGAGTTCCTAGGCTACGTTCTCTTCGTGGGAAACGTGGTCTTCGGTCCGTGGATCAGCTTCTCATCATACAAGGCTGCTGTCCTGGGCAGACAACTGGTGAGCAAGTCTTTTGTGGGTGCCGACAAAGTTCTAAGGCTTTTTTTCTGCTCCTCAGAGCTGGTTGTGGTTTTGGCGTTCCTCCCTCAGCCTGCTAAAGAGTCAGGTTTGCCTGCTGGTGTCGTCTTGCATCGCCCCTTACCTCTTCCTGTTCTTCATCCCCATCCACGGAAATGCATTCACACACAAGTAAGGGCATTTTTCTTTTTTCCCCCCCATATCCAAATCCATACTACAGATGAAACACACCAGATTGAGACAATGGGGTCTGTGGAACACTCTCCCTGACCACCTGAGGGCACCACAGACTGTGGATGCTTTTAAAAAAGGCTTAAAAACCCATCCATCCATCCATTTTCTACCGCTTATTCCCTTTGGAGCCTATCTCAGCTACAATCGGGCGGAAGGCGGGGTACACCCTGGACAAGTCGCCACCTCATCGCAGGGCCAGCACAGATAGACAGACAACAGTCACACTCACATCCACACACTAGGGCCAATTTAGTGTTGCCAATCAACTTATCCCCAGGTGCATGTCTTTGGAGGTGGGAGGAAGCCGGAGTACCCGGAGGGAACCCACGCAGTCACGGGGAGAACATGCAAAGTCCACACAGAAAGATCCCGAGCCCGGGATTGAACCCAAGACTACTCAGGACCTTCGTATTGTGAGGCAGATGCACTAACCCCTCTGCCACCATGAAGCCCCTCACACACCCAAATATATGAACACCAAACACTTTGGCCAAACTCATCCTTTTTCATGGAAATGAAGTAGTCAATCAATAATCACTGTCAGACAAATTCTGTGAAATGGGATGATTTCCAGCGGCACACTAAAAAGTAAATAAAAATGTGTGTATTTGTAGGTGGCTGGGTGCCTATGAGAATGCCTTGTCCTTCCACTTCAGCAACTACTTTGTGGGCCACCTGAGTGAGAGCAGCAGCATGTTGGCAGGAGCCGGACATGTGGAGGAAAAAGACCACGTGCGCTGGTGAGTTTATCCACAGATGACTCACAGCCTGGACCTCATTACGGATGCAGTGTCATAACTTCTTTTCCATAACCAGACCCTTTTATGGCACTTGTAAAAGATTGATGCTATTTTGCCTTTCGGTGTTCATAAATGACCCTACTTAAATCAAATGTGAACAAAAAATAATAAATCAAACATAATTACTAGAGATGCAAAGTTGTTGTTTTTCTGAAGCTGTTACAGATAACTTCCTGCTTCTCAGGACCAATACCATGAATGTTATTTTTTAAATAGTTTGTGCACACCTTTCTTTGTGGCTGGCTTTGAGGAAGCTTCTTTAGCACTGCCGGCGTCTTATTTGTGGGCTTTCAAAACATCGTCGTAGTGATGCTGGGGTTTCAGTTAACTGATGAGGTTTGATGTGTTGAAGCTCAATGTTTTTTTTGTTGTTTTTTTTCCATCCTCGTGGAATGTTTGCAGAACACTTGGCGCAAATAGCATACCATACCATACCAACTTTATTTATAAAGCCCTTTAAAAACAAGCACAGTTGAAAAACAAAGGGCTATACACCACAAAGAAATAGAGGCAAAGGACAGACTAAAAAATAGCATTTAAAACAGAAATAAGAATACACATTTAAAAAGCAAATATAAATTACCCTAAGAACAGTTTGTTAGATAAAAATAGTTCAAAAAGTTAAAAGCGAAAAACAGTTCAAAGTCTCATGCTGGGTTAAAAGCCAGTGAATAAAAATGGGTTTTAAGAAGGGTCTTAAAAGTAGCCAAAGAAGGGGCCAGTCTCACATGGAGAGGGAGATCGTTCCAGAGTCTGGGACCCGCAACAGAGAAGGCTCTCTCCCCTCTGAGCTTTCGCTTTGTTTTGGGTACCTCCAGGATCAGCTGACCTGAGAGACCGGGTGGGGGGGCATAGATATGGAGCAGCTCAGAGAGGTACGGTGGGGATTTAAAAACGAGTAAGATAATTTTAAAATGGACTCTAAAAGACACAGGCAGCCAGTGGAGGGAGGCTAAAACAGGAGTAATGTGCTCTCTTTTTCTTGTGTTAGTTAAAAGTCGGGCAGCTGCATTTTGGAGCAGCTGCAGACGTGAGAGGGAGGATTGACTACCGTATTTTCCGCACCATAAGCCGCCCTGGGTTATAAGCCGCGCCTTCAATGAACGGCATATTTCAAAACTTTGTCCACCTATAAGCCGCCCCGTGTTATAAGCCGCATCTAACTGCGCTAAAGGAATGTCAAAAAAACAGTCAGATAGGTCAGTCAAACTTTAATAATATATTAAAAACCAGCGTGATGTGGGCGCGCATGGAGTCGTATATCAACATGGACGGAGCTGCGTGAAAAAAGCCACCCGGCCTCTTCGCGTAAACTTCCCTTAACCACTCGCTCATCTTTTCTTCATCCATCCATCCCTTCGAGTTAGCTTTTATGATGACGCCGGCTGGAAAGGTCTCTTTTGGCAAGGTCTTCCTTTTGAATATCACCATGGGTGGAAGTTTCTGGCCATTAGCATGGCAAGCTAGAACCACAGTGAAGGATGACTTCTCATTCCCTGTGGTGCGAATATTCACCGTACGTGCTCCCGTTGTATCCACAGTGCGGTTCACAGGAACATCAAAAGTCAGTGGAACCTCGTCCATGTTGATAATGTTCTCTGGCCGGATCTTTTTTTCAGCTATCTTGTTTTTACAATATGCACGGAAAGTAGCCAGCTTTTCTTGAAAGTCTTTAGGCAGTTGCTGTGAAATAGTAGTCCGTGTGCGGATGGAGAGATTGCGTCTTTTCATGAACCGGAAACCTGTCGCTTAGTAGGAGCCATTTTGTGGTCTTTACAGATGTAAACACACAAAGGAAATGAAACGTAATATCCGCGCGCTTCTTCTTCTTCTACGCGGGCGGGTGGTTGCTTACAGTAGAAGAAGAAGCGCTTCCTGTTCTATGGGGGCGGGTGCTTACCTTGGCGGTTGCTTGCGTAGAAGAAGAAGCACTTCCTCTTCTACGGGGAAAAAAGATGGCGGCTGTTTACCGTAGTTGCGAGACCGAAACTTTATGAAAATGAATCTTAATATTAATCCATATATAAAGCGCACCGGGTTATAAGCCGCACTGTCAGCTTTTGAGTAAATTTGTGGTTTTTAGGTGCGGCTAATAGTGCGGAAAATACGGTAATTCCAAAATACAAAGAGTTACAGTAATCCAGCCGAGATGTGATAAAGGCATGGATTACTGTCTCTAACTGTTGCCTAGAAAGAAGGTTTTTAACCTTGGCCAGCTGACGTAAATAAAAAAATGCTGGCTTTCACCACTGTGCCAATCTGACGCTCCAATTTAAAATCACAGTCAATACGAAAGCCCAGGTTGGTGACCGTGGGCTTAACGTGCAAAGCCAAAGGGCCAAAGTCAACAGGGGGGAGCTCACAGGTACCACTAGGTCCAAACACTATTACTTCTGTCTTCTTGTCATTGAAATGTAAGAAGTTTAGGGCCATCCAGGCCTTGATATCCTCAAGACAGGCAAGTAATGGCTGTATTGAAGAGGCATGATTTCTCTTTAATGCATGCGAAATGTTTGTTTACAATGAGCTCAGGGGAAGTTCTTGACCTCCTATGAGAAAAGGAGCGTTTGATTTTCTCACGGCACATTGCAGATAATTATGATTTTTTTAATCAGTTATCAGAGCAATTTTTTTAATTGTGTGTGTTCCGATACAACTTTTTCTGTGCTTTTATTGAAACCTAGATATAAGGCCATTTGATAACAGCACGAAACATAGTACCTACTTTTGTTATTCTGTAGTGTGGAATGTTCGAAAAGGCTTGATTATGACTCACAATAGGGTAAAATAAACACTGACCTATTTATTATTAACCATTTGGAACGGACTTTGCGGTCTTTAAGTTGAAGTGGAGTGGGTTTTTTTTTTAGCAACACCTACTTGCCACAAGAAATCATTAAGTTAAGCTCATGACGCAGTAATAGAGATGCGCGGATAGGCAATTATTTCATCCGCAACCGCATCAGAAAGTCGTCAACCATCCGCCATCCACCCGATCTAACATTTAATCAGAACCGCACCCGCCCGTTGTTATATATCTAATATCGACGATGCAAGGCATTAGTGAGGTTATAAAGCTTTTGCCTGTTAAAGAAAGGAGACTGATCCAATGCAGCACAGACATTCGCGCGCCCAGACGCACACCAGTGCGCAATCATATGGGAGCCGCGCTGAGCGCACCTCCAAGCGCGTCTCGCTGCCGGCGACGGCCGGGTATGGGCCCGACGCTCCAGCGCCATCCATTTTCAGGGCTAGTTGATTCGGCAGGTGGGTTGTTACACACTCCTTAGCGGGTTCCGACTTCCATGGCCACCGTCCTGCTGTCTATATCAACCAGGGTGAGCCCCACCCCTTTCGTGAGCGCACTGCGCGCGGTAGAGATGCGCGGTTTGCGGGCACAACCGCGGAGTCCGCGGATTATCCGCGGATCGGGCGGTTGAAATAAAAAAAAATTAGATTTTATCCGCGGGTCGGGTCGGGTTGGGTCGGGTCGGGCGATTGAAATTTAAAAAAAAAAGATTTTAAATAGATTCAGGCGGGTGGCAGTTAAACCAATTGGGAAATATATATACATAGTTAAATGTTGTTACCCACATACGAAAAACGAGCAGGCACCTGCAGCATATGCCACAACAGAAGAAAAAAAAAAAAAGAGATGGACACTTTTACGGAGCGGAGAAGGCCCCCGACGCCTCGCCGGGGTCCGGGACCGAGGCCCCTTCCCCCGAGAGGGCCCCACCGGGAGCCGTAGCTGAGGCGATCCGCGAGAAGGGCCCGACGCACGTCCAGGGTCACCACCGCGCCCACCGCACCGACACCCCGCCTCGTCCGCCTTCGCCGCGGCCGGCGTCACGCGCAGCAGGTAAGCAGCTTACCTGCCCGCCACCCCCGTGGCCGGGGGCTCGTAACAGGGGTCACTCCGCGCGCTCCGCCCGCGCAGCTTACCTGCCCGCCACCCCTGTTGCCGGGGGCGCGTAACAGGGGTCACTCCACTAGCAGTGCGCTCACGAAAGGGGTGGGGCTCACCCTGGTTGATATAGACAGCAGCTAGGACGGTGGCCATGGAAGTCGGAACCCGCTAAGGAGTGTGTAACAACCCACCTGCCGAATCAACTAGCCCTGAAAATGGATGGCGCTGGAGCGTCGGGCCCATATACCCGGCCGTCGCCGGCAGCGAGACGCGCTTGGAGGTGCGCTCAGCGCGGCTCCCATATGATTGCGCACTGGTGTGCGTCTGGGTCGTGACAGCGTGGCACGCGAATGTCTGTGCTGCGTTGGATCAGTCTCCTTTCTTTAACAGGCAAAAGCTTTATAACCTCACTAATGCCTTGCATCGTCTATATTAGATATATAACAACGGGCGGGTGCGGGCGGGTGCGGTTCTGATCAAATGTTAGATCGGGTGGATTGCGGATGGTTGACGACTTTCTGATGCGGTTGCGGATGAAATAATTGCCTATCCGCGCATCTCTAATGTGTAAGTAATATGCAACTCTAATTATTTGGTATTTGTTTATATTGACAATTGTGCTGTTTTAGACTGCAATATTGTTAAATTAAGGACTTTTATTACGTATGTTTAGTTTGTGTGCTTGACTGTTGTGTAGCTACACGCTCCTAGTAGACTATAGCTTAGCATGTTTACCTTTTTGGAAGTGACTTGACTAAAAATAGAAGAAATGGTGTGCTTGTTGGAGGACATTTAGATGTTTTGCACAAGTAAACACGTTGCAGCACAGCTGATGTTTTTTGCTTGTATTGTCATCATTTCCTCATATCACCCCAATAACTGTCTCCTTGTCCTGCATCCCTGATGATTACCCAGCAGATAACAAGTGAACTGTGTGATGACAAGCTCATCTTATTTAAAGACAGTCAAATATTTAGTCACCAATGAGAGGTTCTGATCTTCTAATTGAAAGAATGAACATTGGCATCGTGTTGATGTTTCGTTTCCCCGCCGTCCTGGAAACCGGATTTATACCCTGCAAGGTTTTGTTGAGATCCAAAAGAACTTCTATAATGTGTTGTTCAATGACCAGGACACTCTGGTTTCTCGGTTCGTATCTTTCTCGTGAACTGTGTGCCGTTGTTTGTGCAGGGAAATGCAAGTGGTCAAACCTCTGAATGTGGAAATGCCTCGCTCCATGGTGGAAGTGGTCACTTCCTGGAACATTCCCATGTCACGCTGGCTTAAAACCTGTAAGTCGTACAGTATATCATACATTCTCTTGTCATCGCTGCTTTTTCACATTCTGCCTTCCGCTGCCTTCCGCTGCCTTCCAGCTTTAAATCGTTAACTGACAATAACCCTAAATATCTAACAACTAAGGTTGTACGTATACCGGTATTAGCAGGCCCGGCCCTAACCAATCTGGCGCCCTAGGCAAGATTTTAGGTGGCGCCCCCCCACATCGGCAGTGAAGTGTATATACTCACAAGAAACCGAATAGCTTTGTCTTTGACCTTTTTTTTTAACTTACAACTATACCTAATATATAAAGGGGTGGAAAAGTGACTATTACCTGCAGGGCAAACATTAGCTAACCAGAAGGCAATAACAATGTAAACAAAAAACACCTGCTTAAAAGATCTAATACAAATGTCCCTGAGGAATGTAAGGTGGGAGTACTGTAATTACCTAACATTACATTATTATTTTCCATAACAATTTAGCCCCCTCCACAATATTAACCCGACGTTAAAACAGAACTCGCTATTTATTGATTAGCAATTGCCGAATCATGTAACATTAGCTTAATGCTAAAAAGCCAGGTTACTATCACATTCTGTAACAGACAAATAATTTCATGTAGGCTAACGCATACTTGCCAACCTTGAGACCTCCGATTTCGGGAGGTGGGGGCTGGGGGCGTGGTCGGGGGTGGGGCGCGGCGTGGTTGGGGGCGTGGTTAAGAGGGGAGGAGTATATTGACAGCCAGAATTCTCCAAGTCAAGTATTTCATACATATATATATATATATATATATATATATATATATATATATATATATATATATATATATATATTAGAGATGCGCGGTTTGCGGACACAACCGCGGAGTCCGCGGATCGGGCGGATGAAATTAAAAAAAATAAGATTTTATCCGCGCGCGGGTCGGGTCGGGTGGATTAATTAGATATATATATATATATTTTTTTTTTTTTTTTTTTTTTTGCGGGTGGCAGTTAAACCAATTCGGAAATATATATACATAGTTAAATGTTGTTACCCACATACGAAAAACGAGCAGGCACCTGCAGCATATGCCACAACAGAAGAAAAAAAAAGAAAAGAGATGGACACTTTTACGGAGCGGAGAAGGGACGCCTCGCCGGGGTCCGGGACCCACCGGGAGCCGTAGCTGAGGCGATCCGCGAGAAGGGCCCGACGCACGTCCAGGGTCACCACCGCGCCCACCGCACCGACACCCCGCCTCGTCCGCCTTCGCCGCGGCCGGCGTCACGCGCAGCAGGTAAGCAGCTTACCTGCCCGCCACCTCCGTGGCCGGGGGCTCGTAACAGGGGTCACTCCGCGCGCTCCGCCCGCGCAGCTTACCTGCCCGCCACCCCTGTTGCCGGGGGCGCGTAACAGGGGTCACTCCGCGCACAGTGCGCTCACGAAAGGGGTGGGGCTCACCCTGGTTGATATAGAGAGCAGGACGGTGGCCATGGAAGTCGGAACCCGCTAAGGAGTGTGTAACAACCCACCTGCCGAATCAACTAGCCCTGAAAATGGATGGCGCTGGAGCGTCGGGCCCATATACCCGTCCGTCGCCGGCAGCGAGACGCGCTTGGAGGTGCGCTTAGCGCGGCTCCCATATGATTGCGCACTGGTGTGCGTCTGGGTCGTGACAGCGTGGCACGTGGAAGTCTGTGCTGCGTTGGATCAGTCTCCTTTCTTTAACAGGCAAAAGCTTTATTACCTCAGTGAGGTTATAAAGCGTGCGCACCAAACACGAAGCAAGGCCATGGTGCAGGAGAACAAAGGACTTCTTTCATTTAAGGTTTGTGATAAACCATCAAACTCATTCGTTAAAAGGACTCTATAGTAATATAAAGCGAATTTTTCTGGACATTATCATGCAAGAAAAGTTTATTTTTGGGACCGCGATCACCGCGTAATGATTTTTAAAGGTTGCATGACAAACATTTAACTGTCCCATGTGATCAGCAAGTGCGATTGGAAATCCATGCTCAATTATTGCCTCCGTAAATAAAACTTCGGCATTTATCACATCCAAAGAATCTGTTTGGGCGACGAAAAACGTTGAAAGTTTTCCACTTGTATCGCTAGCAACGGCATTAGACTTGTGTTTTTTTGTCCCAACGTGGTCTTTTACATCCCTAATTCCTCCGTGTCCGATCGAACAATCTTGTCTGCACAAGGTGCAATTCGCGTAGTTTTCACCCTTTTTTTTTTTTTTAATTAATGAAAAACCCGGAATAGGTTGATGAAAACCGTACGAATTACGGGAAAACCGGAGTAGTTAGCAGGCTCACTAATGCCTTGCATCATCTATATTAGATCGGGCGGATGGCGGGCGGGTGCAGTTCTGATCAAACGTTACATCGGGTGGATGGCGGATGGTTGACGACTTTCTGACGCGGTTGCGGATGAAATAAATTGCCTATCCGCGCATCTCTAATATATATATATATATATATATATATATATATATATATATCCTGAAAATATGCAAACAAAACTGTGTTTAGATAATTGATACTTCAAACTTGCATAAATAAATATTAAGGAATATAACATAACTTGGCTTCTGAGAGCTTCAAAATGTAATGAATAAATTGCTAAAGTTGTTGATAAACAAGCAATTATTTTAATAATTAAATATGGTCGTTTTAAATTAATTATGATAATTTAAAATTAATTATTTCAAATATGTTTATTTTAATGTATAATTCTATGGCTGGATGTAATAAGGAGTCAGAAAAAATACAAATAAAAATACAATTAATTTTTAGCAAAATATAGTAAAAATGTATTTTTATTTTTTTTAATTAAATAAATATATTTATTTTTAGGTAAGATAAACATAATAATACAATTTATCTCTACTCTGGATGTGGGTAATGTTGTAACAAATAATATTTCTATTAAATAAGCATTACTTTGCATTTTAATTAACGTGGGATTATTTTTTGTATTTAGAAGTAATAGTACCAACTTTTATTTTATTTTTATTTTTTTCTCCAACATTTGTGGCACTGGCGTGGCGCCCCCTGATGGACGGCGCCCTTAGCATTTGCCTATACGGCCTATGCCACGGGCCGGCCCTGGGTATTAGTATAGTACCGCGATACTAATGAATCATATTCAGTACTATACCGCCTTTAAAAAGTACTGGGTTTTTTTTACAAGCATGATGGCACGTCTTCGTCACGTGGTGACATTGCTGGTTTTACCAGCAGAGGAGCATGTTGGGCAGCGCACACACACAGAGTACTTACAAGCAGACACAGTGTGTAGACAGAAAAGGGACACATTTTGGTGTAAAAAGTCAAGATAAAGGTGAAGTTTTAACACTGAAACACCCTCAGGAAGAGCTGCTTTAAGACATGGCTAACATCCATCCGCAGTGTTTTAGCTACTTCTAAATCACTAATCCTGGCCTCCATGGTGACAAATAAAGTACGTTTCTTACAAGTAGCATTATCACTGGAGGATGAGGAATAGCTAAACATGCTTCACTACACACCGTAGGAGGGTACAATAGCTCACCGGCGTCACAATGTAAACAAACACCATGGGTGGATCTACACCTGACATCCACTGTAATGATACCAAGTATAGGAGCGTATCTAGTCGATACTACTATGATTACATTGATATTTTTTTAGCATCACAAAATCTTTTTTCCTTTTTTTAATTCATATTATGTTTATAAAGTCAGTAAATATGTCCCTGGACACATGAGGACTTTGAATATGACCAATGTATGATCCTGTAACTACTTGGTATCACATCCATACCTAAATGTGTGGTATCATCCAAAACTAATGTCAAGTATCAAAGAAGAGACGAATAAGTGATTATTACATTTGAACAGAAGTGTAGATAGAACATGTTAAAACAGAAAATAAGAAGATATTAACAGTAAATGAACAAGTAGATTAATAATACATTTATACAGTTTGTCCCTCATAATGTAGACAAAATAATACGTCAGCAGACTAATTAGGAGTCTTTGTTTGTTTACTTACTACTAAAAGACAAGTTGTCTAGTATGTTCACCAGAGGTGGGACCAAGTCATTGTTTTGCAAGTCACAAGTAAGTCTCAAGTCTTTGCCCTCAAGTCCGAGTCAAGTCCCGAGTCAAGACAGGCAAGCCCCGAGTCAAGTCCAAAGTCAAGACTGGAAAGTCTCAAGTCAAGTCCTAAGTCCTGCATTTTGAGTTTCGAGTCCTTTCAAGTCCTTTTAACCACAGACTAATATATTAACACAGATTGTGTATGCTTTTCAAACGCTGTATTTATTTATTAAAACAAGTGCATTTTAAATTGCAGGAAAGAAAATTGTGCTGACATTGCACTTTATAATAGCACTATTAACCAGTCATTTTAAACATGAACTCATTCCTTTACAGAACAAGCACATTGAAAAATAAAGTGCAAATGTACTTATTTGTACAAAAGTGTTAACATTGAAAAAACATGACATATACGTGAACATAACAAAAAAGTTGTACTTTTTATATGTCAGGGCCCTATGCTGCATTGCATTTGCAAAAGACCAAATTAGCCAAGAGTCTGTCAGTCATTTGTGCACGATGGGGGCGTAGTATGATGCCACCATGGCTGAAAACTCGCTCCACTGGAGCACTGGAGGCAGGCACTGCCAAGACTCTCATGGCCACTCGGAACAGTGAAGGAAGAGTCTTCATGTTCAATGCCCAGAACAAAAGGGGGGAGAGAGTTGTTTTGGGTTGGTGCACTACTTGTAAGTGTATCTTGTGTTTTTTATGTTGATTTAATTAAAAAAAGAAAAAAATATATATATATATTTCTTGTGCGGCCCGATACCAATCGATCCACGGACCAGTAGCGGGCCGCGGCCCGGTGGTTGGGGACCACTGAGGTAAACAACCAACAGTATGTCAGAAAGCTAGCTAAAACGGTACACATATTCATAATATAGTATACATTTTAACTGACCTTTATTTGACTATTTTTGTCTTTTTTTAGGTGGCTAAAATACGCGGTGCTGCTGACCGCCGTCTAACGTTACGTGTGATATATTGACTAACGTAACCCTGCTTAAAAAAAATCACTGAACAAAAAGTATGAATAAGGTAGTGAACTGCAACAGATTCCCGTGTTTGCAATAACGTTATAACGTTAGCAGTGAGTTTACAGCCTCACTGATTTAACTACACAGCAAATAAAAGTCACGTTACTTAGCCAATAAACGTTATCTTACATTCAAAACTTACCGTTCTTTGTGCAACTTCAAATGCCGGACGAAGTTGGAAGTTGTTGCCTCTCCATCAGTCATTTTGGAACCGCATGTGTTGCATACTGCAAACCGTTTTGTGTTGACCACCTCGTAATTTTTATACCCAAACGAAATTATTTTAGGTATCGTTTTTTGTTCACTGGCGTGTGGTTTGGACATGTCTTCTTCGTTGGTTGTCCTGCAATTTGATTGGATGAATGCTGTGTGATGAAAACAAAGTAGATCTAATTTGATTGGCTGTTGTACTGAGAGCACACCAGCTGACACACGCAACGCTGATAGACAAGTACACAATGAAAAATTACGGAGCGCTCCCGAATAACTTTTTCATCTTTGGGTTTTGGGGAAAGTAGCAAGTCATGTCAAGTCATGTCAATTCAAAAGGCTCAAGTCCAAGTGAAGTCACAAGTCATTGATGTTAAAGTCTAAGTCCAGTTGCAAGTCTTTTTACATTTTGTCAAGTCCAGTCTAAAGTCATCAAATTCATGACTCGAGTCTGACTCGAGTCCAAGTCATGTGACTCGAGTCCACACCTCTGATGTTCACTATTTTATTTAAGGACTAAATTACAATAATAAACATATGTTTCATGTATCCTAAGATTTTTGTTAAAATAAAGACAATAATTACATTTTTCGTGGTCCGCTTTATTTAAAAAAGTATCAGAAAGTATCAAAATACATTTTGGTACCGGTGCCAAAATATTGGTATGGGGACAACCCTACTAACAACAAAATAATGTCTGATGTCACACCATCGAGAGGTTTAAACATCATCCATTTCTTTCCTTTCAGACGTCTTCAAGAACGCCATGAAACTGGGGACTTTTCCCGCCATCCTTGTCACGTACACAGCCAGCGCTTTACTGCATGTGAGTACAACCTCCATTGGCATTTCTAAAAGTACTTTTAATACATTTAAAAAAAAAAAAAAAAAAAAAGGTTGTCAAATTTGTGTTGAGCTAGATATTTAAAATATACTGTATTCATATATATTTTTATTGCAAACTACTCCAAAGTTAATCATCTCTGCACGTACAGGAGATAGCAATCCGATGCTGAGTTCAAGTGTACATTGCAATATTTCAAATACAATTACGGCTTCAGCGGTCGCAGAGGCGAAAACTCAGACATGGGAGGAGTTCGGGGAAGCCATGGAAAAGGACTTCCGGACGGCTTCGAAGCAATTCTGGACCACCATCCGCCGCCTCAGGAAGGGTAAGCAGTGCACTATCAACACCGTGTATGGCGAGGATGGTGTTCTGCTGACCTCGACTGCGGATGTTGTGGATCGGTGGAGGGAATACTTCGAAGACCTCCTCAATCCCACCAACACGTCTTCCTATGAGGAAGCAGTGCCTGGGGGGTCTGTGGTGGGCTCTCCTATTTCTGGGGCTGAGGTTGCCGAGGTAGTTAAAAAGCTCCTCGGTGGCAAGGCCCCGGGGGTGGATGAGATCCGCCCGGAGTTCCTTAAGGCTCTGGATGCTGTGGGGCTGTCTTGGTTGACAAGGCTCTGCAGCATCGCGTGGACATCGGGGGCGGTACCTCTGGATTGGCAGACCGGGGTGGTGGTTCCTCTCTTTAAGAAGGGGAACCGGAGGGTGTGCTCTAACTATCGTGGGATCACACTCCTCAGCCTTCCCGGTAAGGTCTATTCAGGTGTACTGGAGAGGAGGCTACGCCGGATAGTCGAACCTCGGATTCAGGAGGAACAGTGTGGTTTTCGTCCTGGTCGTGGAACTGTGGACCAGCTCTATACTCTGGGCAGGGTCCTTGAGGGTGCATGGGAGTTTGCCCAACCAGTCTACATGTGCTTTGTGGACTTGGAGAAGGCATTCGACCGTGTCCCTCGGGAAGTCCTGTGGGGAGTGCTCAGAGAGTATGGGGTATCGGACTGTCTGATTGTGGCGGTCCGCTCCCTGTATGATCAGTGCCAGAACTTGGTCCGCATTGCCGGCAGTAAGTCGGACACGTTTCCAGTGAGGGTTGGACTCCGCCAAGGCTGCCCTTTGTCACCCATTCTGTTCTGAACTTTTATGGACAGAATTTCTAGACACAGTCAAGGCGTTGAGGGGATCTGGTTTGGTGGCTGCAGGATTAGGTCTCTGCTTTTTGCAGATGATGTGGTCCTGATGGCTTCATCTGGCCAGGATCTTCAGCTCTCACTGGATCGGTTCGCAGCCGAGTGTGAAGCGACTGGGATGAGAATCAGCACCTCCAAGTCCGAGTCCATGGTTCTCGCCCGGTAAAGGGTGGAGTGCCATCTCCGGGTTGGGGAGGAGATCTTGCCCCAAGTGGAGGAGTTCAAGTACCTCGGAGTCTTGTTCACGAGAGAGGGAAGAGTGGATCGCGAGATCGACAGGCGGATCGGTGCGGCGTCTTCAGTAATGCGGACGCTGTATCGATCCGTTGTGGTGAAGAAGGAGCTGAGCCAGAAGGCAAAGCTCTCAATTTACCGGTCGATCTACGTTCCCATCCTCACCTATGGTCATGAGCTTTGGGTTATGACCGAAAGGACTAGATCACGGGTACAAGCGGCCCAAATGAGTTTCCTCCGCCGGGTGGCGGGTCTCTCCCTTAGAGATAGGGTGAGAAGCTCTGTCATCCGGGGGGAGCTCAAAGTAAAGCCGCTGCTCCTCCACATGGAGAGGAGCCAGATGAGGTGGTTCGGGCATCTGGTCAGGATGCCACCCGAACGCCTCCCTAGGGAGGTGTTTAGGGCACGTCCGACCGGTAGGAGGCCGCGGGGAAGACCCAGGACACGTTGGGAAGACTATGTCTCCCGGCTGGCCTGGGAACGCCTCGGGGTCCCACAGGAAGAGCTGGACGAAGTGGCTGGGGAGAGGGAAGTCTGGGCTTCCCTGCTTAGGCTGCTGCCCCCGCGACCCGACCTCGGATAAGCGGAAGAAGATGGATGGATGGATGGACAATTACAGGTGTCCCGATCTGATATTGGTATCAGCAAAATAATCTTCCCCATATAAGCGCTCTGTGACAAGCAGCATGTTTTATTGTGTAAGGTTAACATCTAAATGTCCTTCAATAAACACACTATTTCTTCCATTTTAGTCGAGTCCTTTACAAAAGGTAAACGTGCAAGGCTATAGGCTACTAGGAGCTAGCAGCTACACAACAGCGAAGCACAAAATAGCACACAAGCTAGACATGCGTGGTAAGTCTCCTTAATTGAACGATATTAGTCTAAAACAGCACATTTGTCAACGTAAACAAGTATCAAATAATTACAGTTGCATATTACTTCCCCACACAGTCTCCAAGGAAGAAGTGTATTAGAAGGTATCCAAAAACAAACGTGTCCGCATCATTTAACTCACTCCATGAGTTTATTTGATGAATCATTGTGGCCACTAGGTGTCGCCACAAGACAGCATAAGTCCATTCCAGACAGTTAATAATAAATAGGTTAGTGTTTTTTACCCACCTACAGTAGGGAAGGGATTCATATGTTCACATTCCTGGCTGGACCCCGCGGGAGATGGAGAGGAGGGGTCAATCATTTTGCAATGCAGTCTGCTGAAAATGGTGGAAAGCGCCACTCTCCATTGCAACTGTGCTCAAAGTTACAATAGCTACAAAACACATATTAAGATAGTCAACACTCTACTGTAGAAAGTAAAGTGCATAGTACCCCCCGCCCCCAATTCGTCACATTTCATGTGTCAGGTAAACTGTGACGAATGAATCCCCTTTCCTACTGTACCATTGTTCTCTGTTTGACTCGTTTCACCTGATCGCATACTTGCCAACCCTCCCGGATTTTCCGGGAGACTCCCGAAATTCAGCGCCTCTCCCGAAAACCTCCCGGGACAAATTTTCACGCCCCCTCCAGCTCCATGCGGACCTGAGTGACGTGTTGACAGCCTGTTGTACATGCACATGTGACCCACCCATAATGTGTCACATTTTTGTGTTGATTTATTTAGTTTATTTTGCGGTTTGAATTCGTTTTTGGAGCTGTCATTACACATTTATCAGTATTCACATTGGTCAGTAGGGGGCAGTAGGGCGTTTCTTCCCAATTGAATGCTATCACCTGCAGATCGGAAGTGTCTTGTCATTCTGATGAGAGCGACCAGTCTGTGAACAATTGAAACGTCCTGTGTGCTTTTTCCTCCTGTATAACAGGTTAGTTTTGGTGAATCAACTCACTAGAATAATATCCATGTGATCTTTATAAGTTTAAGTACACATTCTGAAGGTGGAGCCTAACTCTAAAGTGTTTGTGAGTTGTAGTTTGTATTTGTGAATGAATCCAGTGCACAGCTGCGGTAATCAATACAAAAAGGCGACGTGAGTACGCAATGTTTATATAGGAACTTCTGATCCTAATTCAGACTCCCGAATTAGAGCTCCCGTTTTCTTATTGATTTTATAATGTATATTTGTATAATGTGTGTGTTCTGAAATAGTGACAGAGAATAGAACAAGGATGGACAATTCAACCCTTAACTCAACAATGAGTAGAGGAGTGTTATGTGTGTGTATATGTGTAAATAAATGAACACTGAAATTCAAGTATTTCTTTTATTTATTTATATATATATATATATATATATATATATATATATATATATCTTAACCACGCCCCCCACACCCCACCTCCCGAAATCGGAGGTCTCAAGGTTGGCAAGTATGCCTGATCGAGCCTTTTCTGACATTTCACTCGTCAAAATGATAGAAGCTCGTATGATTCTTGCTCATATTACGGATTAATATGGATATCAGCCAATCTTTAATATGGATACTGTATCAGAAGTGAAAAAGTTGTATTATTGATCATGTATAAACTATTATTAATCAGTCATTTAACATGTCAAACACAGGAAGAGAACAAACTGTCGGAGAACAGACAGGATTACGTAGGGCTGGGCGATACGGCTGAAAACTGTTTCACGATATACGTTTTTTTGTATTGATCGGTATTGATAATTATTGATATTTTTTATGACTTATTTAAGCCTGCCAATAAATACAGTAAGTCTGCATTGAAACCAACAAAACTGAAGACAAGTTTTTGTCGTTGATGTATCAAGATATCACACTTTCTCTTCTCCCTCCATGCAGAGAATCCACAGCGAGACGGCGCAACCAAACTTGGCAGTCGATACCGTTACCTGATTGGCTGTTTGCGCGTCCCTCCCATTGCTCATGGACACTTCCTGTTTCCTGTTTAGCTGGGTTCCCAGAGCGAATCTTGCGTCATAATTTCTTGTTTCTTCCGACAAAAAAATATATACCGTATTTTCCGCACCATAAGGCGCCCTGGGTTATAAGCCGCGCCTTCAATGAACGGCATATTTCAAAACTTTGTCCACCTATAAGCCGCCCCGTGTTGTAAGCCGCATCTAACTGCGCTAAAGGGAATGTCAAAAAAACAGTCAGATAGGTCAGTCAAACTTTAATAATATATTAAAACCAGCGTGATGTGGGCGCGCATGGAGTCGTATATCAACATGGACAGAGCTGCGTGAAAAAAGCCACCCGGCCTCTTCGCGTAAACTTAACTTACCTTAACCACTCGCTCATCTTTTCTTCATCCATCCCTTCGAGTTAGCTTTTATGATGACGCCGGCTGGAAAGGTCTCTTTTGGCAAGGTCTTCCTTTTGAATATCACCATGGGTGGAAGTTTCTGGCCATTAGCATGGCAAGCTAGAACCACAGTGAAGGATGACTTCTCATTCCCTGTGGTGCGAATATTCACCGTACGTGCTCCCGTTGTATCCACAGTGCGGTTCACAGGAATATCAGTTGCTGTGAAATAGTAATCCGTGTGCGGATGGAGAGATTGCGTCTTTTCATGAACCGGATCCCTGTCGCTTAGTAGGAGCCATTTTGTGGTCTTTACAGATGTAAACACACAAAGGAAATGAAACGTAATATCCGCGCGCTTTTTCTTCTTCTACGCGGGCGGGTGGTTGCTTACAGTAGAAGAAGAAGCGCTTCCTGTTCTATGGGGGCGGGTGCTTACCTTGGCGGTTGCTTGCGTAGAAGAAGAAGCGCTTCCTGTTCTACCGGGAAAAAAGATGGCGGCTGTTTACCGAAGTTGCGAGACCGAAACTTTATGAAAATGAATCTTAATATTAATCCATATATAAAGCGCACCGGGTTATAAGGCGCACTGTCAGCTTTTGAGAAAATGTGTGGTTTTTAGGTGCGCCTTATAGTGCGGAAAATACGGTACAGTGTTCCCTCGCTACAACACGCTTCACTTTACACGGCCTCACTGTTACACTGATTTTTTGTGTGTGTGTGCCATTTTTTTTACAGTGTCGCATGTCTTTTTTTTGTTTGTTTTTTACAGCGTATGGATGCGCATTGTGTTCTGCGCCCTGTAGACCATTGTCAACCAATACTCTTCTTGCTCTGTGTCCTGTACAGTACAGAATGTATACTGTGGTGGGGGATATAATCCTGAACACGTTTTTTAATATGGATGAGACAGACTTATTTTGGAAACGCACCTTTATAATGCAGGACGAAGACTAAAGCGCATGATTTAAGGCCCAAAAAGATCATGTGACTCTGGTTATGTGTGGGCTTTATGATAAAACCTGGGCTTATTTATAGGTCAAAAAATACTGGAGCCCTAAAAAACAGGTTTTGATCTTTGGTTTCATTCTTTTTTCTTATTTTTTTTTAAAAATCCACAAAGGTTTAAACTTTGAGTGTCTTAACGAGATAATGTTAATGCCTGTCTGAGAAAAGTTCATAAAGTGTGTTAGGGGTTTTACAGACTTAAAACATATATAAGAAACGAAAAACATATGCTGTACTCATACCTGCCAACTACTCCGGTTTTCCCGTAATTAGTACGGTTTTCATCAACCTATTCCGGGTTACGGTTGCAGTGATAAAAAATACGGTTTTTCATTAATTAAAAAAAATAATTTTTTTTTAAGTTTTATTCACGAAATCGCGTAACAACAATGACAATCGACACTGC
Source organism: Nerophis lumbriciformis (assembly GCF_033978685.3). Taxonomy (NCBI): domain Eukaryota; kingdom Metazoa; phylum Chordata; class Actinopteri; order Syngnathiformes; family Syngnathidae; genus Nerophis; species Nerophis lumbriciformis. The sequence goes on from NC_084548.2 coordinate 78,499,143, forward strand.
TTCCCGTAACTTCCTATCGAGCCATTCCGAATGCCATGCGCGAGGCTATTTATAGCACCGCTGCCAAGCACGAGGCACCAGTTGCCATTGTTTCCAAACGAGCGAACGATCATGGAATCAGCCGGAGAAAAATCGCAAACGAGTCTTAAACCGAAAAGAAAACTGCAGTCATTCCGTGAAGAATATTCAAAAGCCTATCCGGGAATAATTATCCGTTCCAAAAAGGGTGAAAACTACGCGAATTGCACCTTGTGCAGGCAAGATTTTTCGATCGGACACGGAGGAATTAGCGATGTAAAAGACCACGTTGGGACAACAATAACAAAGCTGTGTCACAATGATTGACTGTGATGTGACCATGGAAGATGTGATGTGCTGCATTTACAACTGTCTTGATTGCTAAAATTCATTTTTTATTAATTCTTCTTCAATTCTTTTGAAAGGCTTACAGAAAACTGCAATTGAATTGTAGTTCCATGCTAATGATGCTATTGAATTACATTTTAATGAAGTAAACTTATCATAAAGTTACCATATCATTTTTGCAGTATGATCAATCTGATAGAATAAATTTGGATTTTAGCCACAAAAAGGTAATGACACCAATGTTATCTATTGGAATTGTTTAGCACTGTTATACTGTTAAAAGTGTTTATACTATTTATGCTTTCAAGTCCAAGTTGAAGAAATCTTGTTAAATGTTGACAGCATAACTACCAAAATACAGAAGTATGTCCTTAATATTTTTGCAGTGCTATTTCTGTTGAAAAGTTCAAATGATTACATTAGAGATGTGATGTGCCACTTTTCAAGTGTCTGATGGCTTCAATTAATTTTCATTAATGTTTCATATTTGGATTTTTTTGAAAGGCTTACAAAAAAACTACATTTGAATTGTAATTCCATGCTATTGACAGGACTATTAATTTTAATGAAGTTAGCTTACCATGTTTACAGTATGATAATTGTGATAGAAATGTGAATTTTAGGCACAGAATATTTTTTACAATTGAACAAGGCAGTAGATTATACAAGCTTGGACAGAAAGTTAATAATGACACCAATTTTTTTTTAAATGGAATTGTTTAGTACTGTTTTACCATTTGTTTACTGTAAAAAGTGTTTATACTTTCAATGAACAAATTGAAGTCTTGTGAAAGGTTGACAGGATAACTGGCATTAACTGTCAAAATAATTTCAAACTATTGAAGTTAGCTTACAGAATAAACATGTCAATCAACCCATATGATTTTTGCTGTAATATTTTTGTTTTGAAAAGTCACTGTGACTGATAGAAAAGTGATGGTTTTAGCGACATTTTAACCTGTCTGAATGCAATCAATCATTTTGCGTCGGGGGGCGAAGCCACCAGGACTTTGTCCTGGACCTACCGGGGCCTGCGGCCCCTGGACCCTGGCTACTAGGTTTTTCTGATTTCAAAAGTTGGCAGGTATGCAATACTCTTCTTGCTCTGTGTCCTGTACAGTACAGAATGTATACTGTGGTGGGGGATATTTTTTAATATGGATGAGACAGACTTATTTTGAAACGCATCTTTATAATGCAGGACGAAGACAAAAGCGCATGATTTAAGGCCCAAAAAGATCATGTGACTCTGGTTATGTGTGGGCTTTATGATCAAACCTGGGCTTATTTATAGGTCAAAAAATCCTAGAGCCCTAAAAAACAGGTTTTGATCTTTGGTTTCATTCTTGTTTTTCTTTTTTTTTTTTAATCCACAAAGGTTTAAACTTTGTCTTAACGAGATAAATGTTAATGCCTGTCTGAGAAAAGTTCATAAAGTGTGTTAGGGGTTTTACAGACTTAAAACATATATAAGAAACGAAAAAACATATGCTGTACTGTACTGTAAATGAAAAAAAACATATAATTTTAAAAAAAACCTGTAAAGAAAAAAACATGCACAGTAAATGAAAAAAAACATCCTGTAAATAAAAAAATATATAGTCAATGAAAACATAAAAAACGAAAAAATAAATCAACTTCTATTACACGGATCTTACTTATTTTTTGGAACGTAAGTAACCCCAGCGTTGAACAAGGGAACACTGTATATCCAATGTTTTATTGAACACACTTTATACTGATATCGATGATGTGTCTATCGTGACATAGGCCCAGCCCTAGGATGAAGTATGCGCCTTTTCCCGCTTGTTTAATTGATGTTTCTCACTCTAAGATGTTGCTAAGCATGTCCAAAGTTCCCGTTCATTGATTGAGATGCTCATCGATACTTTGCTGTCTCTAGGGTTTGAGTTTCCACCTGGGAGCTGTGCTGCTGTCTTTAGGCTTCATCACATATGTTGAACACGGTAAGAAAGCACATTCTAGTCCTGTGAGAGATACATGAATATTCATTCATTGGGTGGAATAATGTCTGTCTTATATGAATATGAAAATGTTCCTAAATGTAAGTCGTGTGTCACTTCCGGTGAGACTGGATGAAACATGAGCAGGACATGAATGGATGAAACATATCTTCTCATACTAATTCACATTGTTCATTTCAGTCCTGCGGAGGCGACTTGCTGCTATCTTCAGCGCCTGCATCCTCTCCAGACCTTGTTCCTCTGACTGCAGCCACCTACATAAAAAGGTACGACCTCTTCCACGCAAACTTTCACATTTCAGGTGACTAGCTCTTGAAGCTCACGGAGAGAATGCCAAGAGTGTGCAAAACAGTAATCAGCGCAAAGGCTGGCTATTTTGAAGAAACTAGAATGTAAAACATGTTTTCAGTTATCTCACCTTTTTTCATAGTTTTGATGTGACAATCTACACACACACATTATATATATATATATATATATATATATATATATATATATATATATATATATATATATATATATATATATATATATATGTCTTAATAAGGTTATCCAAAAAATAGTGCTCGATACCGTAGTAGAGCGCAATATGTGTGGGGAAAAAAAAATCACAAGACTATTTCATCTCTACAGGCCTGTTTCATGAGGGGGGGTACCCTCAATCATCAGGAGATTTTAATGGGAGCATTCGCATACCATGGTTTATATAGGGCACAGAGTGGGTGGGTACAGGCTGGCCTAGGGGCGTGGTGATTGGCTCATGTGTTACCTAGGAGGTGTTTCCGTCTATGGCGGCATGTTGTTACAATTTCGCTGCGCTTGTTGAGGGATGACAGGTCTGGACGGTAAATAATAAACAGTTTCTCTTTCAAGCATAGGTTGCATCTTTTATTACCACTATTGTAAGGTGTGCTGGATGCAAGAATTTGCCATGTTATTGAATATTCAACATTATTGTCTTTGAGGTCCCAAATGTGTTTGCTGAGTTCTGTGGTATTCCGCAGGTTTTGGTTCCTGAAAGAAGCCTTGTGATTGTTCCATCTGGTTTTGAACTCTCCCTCAGTTAATCCTACATATGTGTCGGATGTGTTAATGTCCTTGCGTGTTACCTTAGATTGGTAGACAACTGATGTTTGTAAGCACCGCCCGTTGAGAGGGCAATCAGGTTTCTTTCGACAGTTGCAGCCTTTGTTGGTTTTGGAGTCGCTCTGTCCGGGGGCCGACGGCTCATTTGCAATTGTTTTGTTGTGGTTTGAGATAATTTGTTGTATATTGTTCATACAGCTGTAGCTCAATTTAATGTTGTTCTTGTTGAATACTTTTCTTAGGGTGTTGTCTTTGGGAAAGTGTTTGTCAATCAGATTGAGGAATTTGTGTCCAATGTTAGTTGAGACGTTTTTGCTGTATGGGGGGTTGTACCAGATGATGTCGTTTCGTTTTCTGTTCTTTTTTGGTTGGTTTCCTGGCGTGGGTTCATAGGTGAGGGTGAAATTGTATCCGCTTTCATCAAGGGCTTTTTGGTACGGGGGGGTTGCTTGGTCAAATTCAGCTTTGCTAGATGACAGCATCGATAGCCTTTTATTAATTCCGGTAGGTATTCTTTTCGTGGTGGTGGGTGGGTGGTTGCTGTCATGGTGCACGTATTGGAGTGTTGTGTTGGGTTTCGTGAATGGTTGGTAGCTGTTATTTCTCAGGTTGAAAGTGACGTCGAGGAAGTTGACGGTTTGCTTGTTGGCTTCAATCGTGATCCGTAGGCCGTTCTCTTTGAAAATTTGGCATATGCGCTTCTTGGTATTCTCGCTGCTCCTTGGCGAGGCGCGACACACTGCCAGTCCGTCATCACGGTAAATACCAAGGTTCAGATTGAGGCTAGCGAGCTGGGAGAGGAGGAAACTCCCAACGAGTTCACACGTTTCTGCTCCGTCAAAACTTCCCATAGTGACGTCAAATGTTGCATATATATATATATATATATATATATATATATATATATATATATATATATATATATATGTATATATATATATGTGTATGTATGTATGTATGTATGTATGTATGTATATGTATGTGTATATATATATGTATATATATATGTGTATATATATATATATATATATGCATGTATATGTGTATGTATATGTGTATATATATATAAATTGTAGATTGTCACATCAAAACTATGAAATAAGGTGAAATAACTGAAAACATGTTTTATATTCTACACTGTACTAAACACACTGTATTAAATACACTGTACTAAATACACTGTACTAAACACACTGTAGTAACTACAATGTATTAACTTCACTGTACTAAATACGCTACTAAACACACTGCTAAATAAGATGTACTAAATACACTGTACTAACTACACTGTACTAAATACTCTGTACTAACTACACTGTACTAGGGTTGTACAGTATACCGGTATTAGTATAGTACCGCGATACTAATTAATCATATACGGTACTTTACCGCCTATAAAAAGTACCTAAATGTGTGGTATCATCCAAAACTAATGTCAAGTATCAAAGAAGAGAAGAATAAGTGATTATTACATTTGAACAGAAGTGTAGATAGAACATGTTAAAAGAGAAAATAAGCAGATATTAACAGTAAATGAACAAGTAGATTAATAATCCATTTTTACAGTTTGTCCCTCATAATGTGTAGAAAATAATAGGTGTATAAATGACACAATATGTTACTGCATAGACTAATTAGGAGTCTTTGTTTGTTTACTTACTACTAAAAGACAAGTTGTCTATTTTATTTAAGGACTAAATGACAATAATAAACATATGTTTCATGTACACTAACATTTTGTGTTATAATAATGACAATAATGACATTTTTGTGGTTCCCTTTATTAAGAAAAGTATGGAAATACATTTTGGTACCAGTACCAAAATATTGGTGTCAGGACAACACTACACTGTAGTAACTACACTGTACTTAATACACTGTACTAACTACACTGTACTAAATAGTACTAACTACACTGTACTAAATAGTACTAACCACACTGTACTAAATACACTGTACTAAATACACTGTACTAAATACACTGTACTAAACACAATGTACTAAACACAATGTACTAAATACACAGTATTAATTAGTACCGGTACTAATCAGAGGTGGGTAGTAATGCGCTACATTTACTCCGTTACATCTACTTGAGTAACTTTTGGGATAAATTGTACTTCTAAGAGTAGTTTTAATGCAACATACTTTTACTTTTACTTGAGTATATTTATAGAGAAGAAACGCTACTTTTACTCCGCTACTTTTATCTACATTCAGCTCGCTACTCACTACTAATTTTTATTGATCTGTTAATGCACGCTTTGTTTGTTTTGGTCTGTCAGACAGACCTTCATAGTGCCTGCGTTTCAACAAATACAGTCACTGGTGACGTTCACTCCGTTCCACCAATCAGATGCAGTCACTGGTGACGTTGGACCAATCAAACAGAGCCAGGGGTCACATGACCTGACTTAAACAAGTTGAAAAACTTATTGGGGTGTTACCATTTAGTGGTCATTTGTACGGAATATGTACTGTACTGTGCAATCTACTAATACAAGTTCCAATCAATCAAAAGTGTGAAGGAAAAAAGACCCTTTTTTATTTCAACCGTACATCCCGTCAAAAGCCTAAAGACTGACTGCACAGTTCCTGTCTTCACAATAAAAGTGCCGCTCCATCGCGCCTGCGCTTTCAAAATAAGAGTCTCCGAAAGCCAGCGCAAACAAGCTGGCAAGCTACGGAGTTTGCCGCCAATGTATTTCTTGTAAAGTGTATAAAAACGAATATGGAAGCTGGACAAATAAGATGCCAAAAACCAACCACTTTCATGTGGTATTAGACAGAAAGGAGGAACTTTTCTTCTCCTCCATTTGAAAACGTGGACGTTATCATCACTACTGTCTGATTACAATCAATGCAAGTCATCAGAATCAGGTAATACACCAACTTATATTCTTGTCTTCATGAAAGAAAGGAATCTATATGTGTTAAACATGCATGTATATTCATTAAAACACCTTTAACATGCAAACAAAAACGGCAAAATAAATATAAATTATATACTGTATATATCAATGTATGTATATATATATATATATATATATGTGTGTATGTATATATATATATATATATGTGTGTGTGTGTGTGTGTTTATAAATATATATATATATGTTTGTGTGTATATATATGATATGTGTGTGTATGTTACTCATCAGTTACTCAGTACTTGAGTAGTTTTTTCACAACATACTTTTTACTTTTACTCAAGTAAATATTTGGGTGACTACTCCTTACTTTTACTTGAGTAATAAATCTCTAAAGTAACAGTACTCTTACTTGAGTACAATTTCTGGCTACTCTACCCACCTCTGGTACTAATACATACACTGTACTAAATACACAATACTAATTAGTACTAATACATACACTGTACTAAATACACTCTACTAAACACAATTTAGTAAATAGTACTAATAAATACTCTGTACTAAACACACTGTACTAAAAACACTGTACACACTTTACTAAACACAATATACTAAATACACTGTACTAAATAGTACTAAAGACACTGTACTAAACACACTGTACTACTAAATACACTGTAAACATGTGCCCCCGCAGGAAGAAAGTCTGCTTTGTACACAGTATACATTACATGTCCTGCTTTGTACACAGTATACACTACTGGTACATGTCCTGCATACCTGCCAACTACTCCGGTTTTCCCGTAATTCGTACGGTTTTCATCAACCTATTCCGGGTTACGGTTGCAGTGATAAAAAATACGGTTTTTCATTCATTAAAAAAAAAAAAGGGTGAAAACTACGCGAATTGCACCTTGTGCAGACAAGATTTTTCGATCGGACACGGAGGAATTAGCCATGTAAAAGACCACGTTGGGACAAAAAAACACAAGTCTAATGCCGTTGCTAGCGATACAAGTGGAAAACTTTCAACGTTTTTCGTCGCCCAAACAGATTCTTTGGATGTGATAAATGCCGAAGTTTTATTTACGGAGGCAATAATTGAGCATGGACTTCCAATCGCACTGGCTGATCACATGGGACAGTTAAATGTTTGTAATGCAACCTTTAAAAATCATTACGCGGTGATCGCGGTCCCAAAAATAAACTTTTCTTGCATGATAATGTCCAGAAAAACTCGCTTTATATTACTATAGAGTCCTTTTAACGAATGAGTTTGATGGTTTATCACAAACCTTAAATGAAAGAAGTCCTTTGTTCTCCTGCACCATGCATGCGCTTTGGCCTTGCTTCGTGTTTGGTGCGCAATCCTGTCGGCTGTATTTCGCAGCACGTCTTTGACAACTTGAAGTGGCATAAAACATTTAAAACAAAGGGGTTATAGGAACAATCACTTTCAGTGTTTTATGCCACTTCAAGTAAACTTATAAAGTTACCATATCATTTTTGCAGTATGATCAATCTGATAGAATAAATTTGGATTTTAGCCACAAAAAGGTAATGACACCAATGTTATCTATTGGAATTGTTTAGTACTGTTATACTGTTAAAAGTGTTTATACTATTTATGCTTTCAAGTCCAAGTTGAAGGAATCTTGTTAAATGTTGACAGCATAACTACCAAAATACAGAAGTATGTCCTTAATATTTTTGCAGTGCTATTTCTGTTGAAAAGTTCAAATGATTACATTAGAGATGTGATGTGCCACTTTTCAAGTGTCTGATGGCTTCAATTAATTTTCATATTTTGAATTCTTTTGAAAGGCTTACAAAAAAACTACATTTGAATTGTAATTCCATGCTATTGACAGGACTATTAATTTTAATGAAGTTAGCTTACCATGTTTACAGTATGATAATTGTGATAGAAATGTGAATTTTAGGCACAGAATATTTTTTTACAATTGAACAAGGCAGTAGATTATACAAGCTTGGACAGAAAGTTAATAATGACACCAATTTTTTTTTTTTAATGGAATTGTTTAGTACTGTTTTACCATTTGTTTACTGTAAAAAGTGTTTATACTTTCAATGAACAAATTGAAGTCTTGTGAAAGGTTGACAGGATAACTGGCATTAACTGTCAAAATAATTTCAAACTATTGAAGTTAGCTTACAGAATAAACATGTCAATCAACCCATATGATTTTTGCTGTCATATTTTTGTTTTGAAAAGTCACTGTGACTGATAGAAAAGTGATGGTTTTAGCAACATTTTAACCTGTCTGAATGCTAATAATCATTTTGCGTCGGGGGGCGAAGCCCTGAACCCCCCACCAGGACTTTGTCCTGGACCTACCGGGGCCTGCGGCCCTTGGACCCTGGCTACTAGGTTTTTCTGATTTAAAAAGTTGGCAGGTATGGTCCTGCTTTGTACACAGTATACACTACATAGTCTGCTTTGTACACAGTATACACTACATATCCAAGTGTACTGACAGAAGTATTCCATGTTTGCAGGAGTTGTGGGTGTGGCTACTGAATCTGTGTTTTACTTTCTTGGCCATCTTCCACCTCACCTACTTGGGCTCCATGTTTGATGCTGGTGTTGAAGAGGAAGTGGAAGAGGTAAGAATTAGCTACCAGGCTGATATTTTTGTCTAAGAAAATGAAACATATAGTAGTATTAGTACTGATTTCTTGTCAGTACTACCTAACTAAAGGCAGGTAAGTACTACGGTGTATTTTAGGAACCTGGATATAGTGTCTTTGGTGATGTTTCCTGGTGGTTTGTTGCAGGGTTACACAGCCATCCACACTATTCGCAGGTGGTCAGATCTCAGCTGGGCCGGCCATTGGCTCCTTTTGGTCTCCTGGATCTTTTACCGTTTAATCCTGTGACGTCTTCCAAGCACAACACCGTGGCTTCGTACTTCCTGTCTGGCCACTCCACGTGCAGATCCATGAGCCTTCTTTCTTCCGCTGAGATAAAGTGGAGGTTGGAGAAGAAGCAGTCAATGAACAAATGTTTGGCATCATCTATTATATTCCTTGTGTCCAAGTATCATTTCAAAATGTAAGAAGTGCTTGTACTGTAAGTCCGTCAGGGACAACTTGTGTTGCTTTTGTCCACGTCAAAGGTACACTTTGATTTTAGATACAGAAGAAACGTTTTTTATATATATATATATATATATATATACACTATTGTCTTTTTGTATATTGTCTATTAAAACTCTACACTTTGAACAACATACAAAGGTGTTGTTAATGGAGAGCCAGAGGATGGAAGAGCAGCGACATGTTGTGTGACTTGTTTCTATCAGTAGGAATTCATCTCCAACCTAAGCTCTAAGGCACAGCCCACGTGCTCCACTATTTATTCGGGAGGTCCCTGGTTACATCACTGAGGCTGCTTCTGAAGGAAGGGGGGGTCATTTCAGCAGCCTCCAGTTAGACACAATATATGATTATTCAGAAATGGAAATGTGCTGACACTCGTGATATCCCCCTGTCTCTGCTTTGTCTGCGTCAAGGTACTCGATGTTCGCCCTTGGCAGTCAGCAGGCCGAGTCTGGACACAAACACTGATACGAGACGACTCGCAATCCAAGATTGCAAGTTTACCATGAATTGATTTACGTGGACCCCGACTTAAACAAGTTGAAAAACTTATTGGGGTGTTACCATTTAGTGGTCAATTGTACGGAATATGTACTGTACTGTGCAATCTACTGATAATCAAAAAGCCCCTTTGCACAGATAGAAAAGTACAACTTCAGCACAATTGATAATAACCATAGCAATGGCCTTTAAGCATAAGAGTTGTGTGATAACTTATACATAATTATTGTAACAATGGTCATAATTCAAACTATTCATTCAATACATCTAGATTTAGTAGCATTAAATCACGAGTGTCTCAAAGGGCTGCACAAGCCACGATGACATCCTGGGCTCAGATCCCACATCAGAGCAAGAAAAAACTCAACCCAATGGGATACAATGAGAAACCTTGGAGGGGACCGCAGATTTGGTCTTTATTCAATATAATTAATGATAGTTAAAAATAGACACTTTAAACATATATATGTTCTATTAAGCCCCTGTTGGTAACATAAGAGCCCCTTTATAGTGTCAACATTTTGCCTTTTTCTCTTTGAATTCAGCGTTTTTGCTCTGTTTTTCACATTTTTGCAGATTCTTGAAAAACAAACCACCCGATCTACCATATACTGCATGTGTGTGTATATATACACACATACAGTATACATATATATATAGTATGTATGTGTATATATTGTATGTGTATGTACATATGTATAAATATATATACATATAAATGTATGTATGTATATATATATACAGGTAAAAGCCAGTAAATTAGAATATTTTGAAAAACTTGATTTATTTCAGTAATTGCATTCAAAAGGTGTAACTTGTACATTATATTTATTCATTGCACACAGACTGATACATTCAAATGTTTATTTCATTTAATTTTGATGATTTGAAGTGGCAACAAATGAAAATCCAAAATTCCGTGTGTCACAAAATTAGAATATTACTTAAGGCTAATACAAAAAAGGGATTTTTAGAAATGTTGGCCAACTGAAAAGTATGAAAATGAAAAATATGAGCATGTACAATACTCAATACTTGGTTGGAGCTCCTTTTGCCTCAATTACTGCGTTAATGCGGCGTGGCATGGAGTCGATGAGTTTCTGGCACTGCTCAGGTGTTATGAGAGCCCAGGTTGCTCTGATAGTGGCCTTCAACTCTTCTGCGTTTTTGGCTCTGGCATTCTGCATCTTCCTTTTCACAATACCCCACAGATTTTCTATGGGGCTAAGGTCAGGGGAGTTGGCGGGCCAATTTAGAACAGAAATACCATGGTCCGTAAACCAGGCACGGGTAGATTTTGCGCTGTGTGCAGGCGCCAAGTCCTGTTGGAACTTGAAATCTCCATCTCCATAGAGCAGGTCAGCAGCAGGAAGCATGAAGTGCTCTAAAACTTGCTGGTAGACGGCTGCGTTGACCCTGGATCTCAGGAAACAGAGTGGACCGACACCAGCAGATGACATGGCACCCCAAACCATCACTGATGGTGGAAACTTTACACTAGACTTCAGGCAACGTGGATCCTGTGCCTCTCCTGTCTTCCTCCAGACTCTGGGACCTCGATTTCCAAAGGAAATGCAAAATTTGCATGGTTGGGTGATGGTTTGGGGTGCCATGTCATCTGCTGGTGTCGGTCCACTCTGTTTCCTGAGATCCAGGGTCAACGCAGCCGTCTACCAGCAAGTTTTAGAGCACTTCATGCTTCCTGCTGCTGACCTGCTCTATGGAGATGGAGATTTCAAGTTCCAACAGGACTTGGCGCCTGCACACAGCGCAAAATCTACCCGTGCCTGGTTTACGGACCATGGTATTTCTGTTCTAAATTGGCCCGCCAACTCCCCTGACCTTAGCCCCATAGAAAATCTGTGGGGTATTGTGAAAAGGAAGATGCAGAATGCCAGACCCAAAACCGCAGAAGAGTTGAAGGCCACTATCAGAGCAACCTGGGCTCTCATAACACCTGAGCAGTGCCAGAAACTCATCGACTCCATGCCACGCCGCATTAACACAGTAATTGAGGCAAAAGGAGCTCCAACCAAGTATTGAGTATTGTACATGCTCATATTTTTCTTTTTCATACTTTTCAGTTGGCCAACATTTCTAAAAATCCCTTTTTTGTATTAGCCTTAAGTAATATTCTAATTTTGTGACACACGGAATTTTGGATTTTCATTTGTTGCCACTTCAAATCATCAAAATTAAATGAAATAAACATTTGAATGCATCAGTCTGTGTGCAATGAATAAATATAATGTACAAGTTACACCTTTTGAATGCAATTACTGAAATAAATCAAGTTTTTCAACATATTCTAATTTACTGGCTTTTACCTGTGTATATATATATATATATATATATATATATATATATATATATATATATATATATATATATACATACACACATACAGTTTTTAATTGGACGATTGAACAGACAAACCATCATATATACAAATCAAAAATATCAAATAAAAAAAAATATCAAATCATAATATACAAACCCATAAAAACAATTTATGACACTTCCAATACATTTCAATATTTTCAAATATTCACCAGGTTGTGCAATCAAAAACAGAAAAATGGGCTTATTAAAAACAACTTAAATTCTTCAAATAAAGAAAATAATTTAAAGGATTTTTTTTTTTTTTTTTAACTATTTTCCAAGTATTTTATTAATAATTTCGATGGTAATGGGTCACTTTAATAAATCGACTTTTATGAATGAAAATGTTATCTTGCAGCATAATATTAATAATCATTTTAGATAACTATCTTTTATGAATATGTCACATCTAGCCTATTCTATTGTGAATGGGGATATATCTCTACCTTTGTCTTTCAGCCAACCTCTGACATCCTCTTAAAATAAATGTACACTATTACATTCGGAAATATTTCTAGGTATATAAATGCTTATTTGCTGTGGATTTATTGCAGCAATAGTATTTTCGGAGGGTACACTAAGGACATATTTTTAAAAAGCTTTATTTCTGCGGGTGGCGGAACTAAAGTTGGTGCGTGTTGTTCTAGCACGGACTGAAAATATTGGCGCGTGTTCCACTGACTCGGCCAAAACGGGCGGAGTTTGAACACATCCGGGCATTTGGCCATTTGCAGCAATGGAACATCATGTTTTATACCTCACATCGGAACATCATGTTTTATATCTCATAAGTAAGTCGAATACTCACTAAAACAAAGCAAGTGAAAGAAAAGATGATCGAAAAGTGACCATTTAAATCGGACAAATTGGACTCTTTAAATGTTTTTTTTTTTTTTTTTTTTTTTTTGTGACTGCAGTTCCGCCGAGTAGCCAGAGGGGGCGATAGAGAGGCGAGGCTTCTGTCCATGGTGCTGAAGGTTGGAGTGTCCATCAAGTGTTGGCCGTCAAGTGTGGACTTCTTGGCCGCGCACGGCTGCTCTTTTCCCGCAGGCCTGATCGGACATGAAGGCCAACTTCTGAAGCTCGGACGCTCCATTAAACGTCGGCGCGTGAGGATGTCGACGAGGACGAGGGCGAGGGCGAGGAGGGGGAGGGGAGGGCATTAGTCTCCATCTAAGGTAAGCTAAGCTTCATTTCTCTCACAAAGAGACGCGATCATGTTGTCTTCCAAACCAATTCTGCCTCGATCGTCCCTCTTCTTCCGCCGAGACGCTTTGACGCCACATTTGACGTCAGGTCGCCGGGCTTTCAGAGGAGATTTACTCCTGCCGATGGACAACAATGGCGACTGCGTGCCAATAAGAAGTGTGGCACGGCACGGCACGGCCTAGAAATCAACAATAAATAACAATAATAATAAGTGTGGCACGGTACGCCTCGTTCTTACCGGCCTAGAAGTCAATAAATAACAATAAGAAGTGTGGCACGGTACGCCTCGGCCTAGAAATCAACAATAAATAACAATAAGTGTGTCACGGCACGGCACGCCTCGTTGTTACTGGCCTAGAAATCAACAATAACTAACAACAAATAATAATAAGTGTGGCACGGCATGGCATGCTTCGTTCTTACCGGCCTAGAAATCAACAATAAATAACAACAAATAACAATAATAAGTGTGGCACAGCACGGCATGGCACACTTCGTTCTTCCCGGCCTAGAAATAAACAATAAATAACAACAAATAACAATAATAAGTATGGCACGGCACGCTTCGTTCTTACCGGCCTATAAATCAACAATAAATAACAATAAGTGTGTCACGGCACGGCACGCCTTGTTGTTACTGGCCTAGAAATCAACAATAAATAACAATAATAAGTGTGGCATGGTACGCCTCGTTCTGGCCTAGAAATCAATAAATAACAATAATAAGTGTGGCACGGTACGCCTTGGCCTAGAAATCAACAATAAATAACAATAAGTGTGTCACGGCACGGCACGCCTCGTTGTTACCGGCCTAGAAATCAACAATAAATAACAATAATAAGTGTGGCACGGCACGGCATGGCACGCTTCGTTCTTCCCGGCCTAGAAATCAACAATAAATAACAACAAATAACAATAATAAGTGTGACACGGCACGGCACGGCACGCCTCGTTGTTACTGGCCTAGAAATCAACAATAAATAACAACAAATAATAATAAGTGTGGCACGGTACGCCTCGGCCTAGAAATCAACAATAAATAACAATAAGTGTGTCACGGCACGGCACGCCTCGTTGTTACTGGCCTAGAAATCAACAATAACTAACAACAAATAATAATAAGTGTGGCATGGCATGCTTCGTTCTTACCGGCCTAGAAATCAACAATAAATAACAACAAATAAAAATAATAAGTATGGAACGGCATGCTTCATTCTTACCGGCCTAGAAATCAACAATAAATAACAATAAGTGTGTCACGGCACGGCACGCCTCGTTGTTACCGGCCTAGAAATCAACAATAAATAACAACAAATAACAATAATAAGTGTGGCACGGCACGGCATGGCACGCTTCGTTCTTGCCGGCCTAGAAATAAACAATAAATAACAACAAATAACAATAATAAGTATGGCACGGCATGCTTCGTTCTTACCGGCCTAGAAATCAACAATAAATAACAATAAGTGTGTCACGGCACGGCACGCCTCGTTGTTACCGCCTAGAAATCAACAATAAATAACAACAAATAACAATAATAAGTGTGGCACGGCACGGCATGGCACGCTTCGTTCTTCCCGGCCTAGAAATCAACAATAAATAACAACAAATGACAATAATAAGTATGGCACGGCACACTTCGTTCTTACCGGCCTAGAAATCAACAAGAAATAACAATAAATAATAATAAGTATGGCACGGTACGCCTCGTTCTTACCGGTCTAGAAGTCAATAAATAACAATAAGAAGTGTGGTGTGGCACGGCACGGTACGCCTCAGCCTAGAAATCAACAAAAAAAAACAATAATAAGTATGGCACGGTACGCCTCGTTCTTACCGGCCTAGAAATCAATAAATAACAATAATA
This sequence comes from Nerophis lumbriciformis, assembly GCF_033978685.3. Classification (NCBI taxonomy): domain Eukaryota; kingdom Metazoa; phylum Chordata; class Actinopteri; order Syngnathiformes; family Syngnathidae; genus Nerophis; species Nerophis lumbriciformis. The sequence continues at coordinate 78,514,535 of NC_084548.2, forward strand.
AGTGTGGCACGGTACGCCTCGGCCTAGAAATCAACAACAAATAACAATAATAAGTAAGGCACGGTACGCCTCGTTCTTACCGGCCTAGAAACCAATAAATAACAATGATAAGTGTGGCACGGCACAGTACGCCTCGTTCTTCCCGGCCTAGAAATCAACAATAAATAACAACAAATAACAATAGTAAGTGTGACACGGCACGACACGGCACGCTTCGTTCTTCCCGGCCTACAAATCAACAATAAATAATAATAAGTATGGCACGGTACGCCTCGTTCTTACCGGTCTAGAAGTCAATAAATAACAATAATAAGTGTGGCACGGTACGCCTCGGCCTAGAAATCAACAATAAATAACAATAAGTGTGTCACGGCACGGCACGCCTCGTTGTTACCGGCCTAGAAATCAACAATAAATAACAACAAATAACAATAATAAGTGTGGCACGGCACGGCATGGCACGCTTCGTTCTTCCCGGCCTAGAAATAAACAATAAATAACAACAAATAACAATAATAAGTATGGCACGGCACGCTTCGTTCTTACCGGCCTAGAAATCAACAATAAATAATAATAAGTATGGCACGGTACGCCTCGTTCTTACCGGTCTAGAAGTCAATAAATCACAATAAGAAGTGTGGTGTGGCACGGTACGCCTCAGCCTAGAAATCAACAAAAAAAAAACAATAATAAGTATGGCACGGTACGCCTCGTTCTTACCGGCCTAGAAATCAATAAATAACAATAATAAGTGTGGCACGGTACGCCTCAGCCTAGAAATCAACAAAAAAACCCAATAATAAGTATGGCACGGTACGCCTCGTTCTTACCGGCCTAGAAATCAATAAATAACAATAATAAGTGTGGCACGGCACGGCATGGTACGCTTCGTTCTTCCCGGCCTAGAAATCAACAATAAATAACAACAAATAACAATAATAAGTAATAACAATGATAAGTGTGGCACGGCACAACACACCTCGTTGTTACCGGCCTAGAAATCAACAATAAATAACAACAAATAACAATAATAAGTGTGGCATGGTACGCCTCGTTCTTACTGGCCTAGAAATCAACAATAAATAATAATAAGTATGGCACGGTACGCCTCGTTCTTACCGGTCTAGAAGTCAATAAATCACAATAAGAAGTGTGGTGTGGCACGGTACGCCTCAGCCTAGAAATCAACAAAAAAAAAACAATAATAAGTATGGCACGGTACGCCTCGTTCTTACCGGCCTAGAAATCAATAAATAACAATAATAAGTGTGGCACGGTACGCCTCGGCCTAGAAATCAACAACAAATAACAATAATAAGTAAGGCACGGTACGCCTCGTTCTTACCGGCCTAGAAACCAATAAATAACAATGATAAGTGTGGCACGGCACAGTACGCCTCGTTCTTCCCGGCCTAGAAATCAACAATAAATAACAACAAATAACAATAATAAGTGTGACACGGCACGGCACGCTTCGTTCTTACCGGCCTAGAAATCAACAATAAATGACAACAAATAACAATAAGTGTGGCACGGCACGGTACGCTTCATTCTTACCGGCCTAGAAATCAACAATAAATAACAACAAATAACAATAATAAGTGTGGCACGGTACGCCTCAGCCTAGAAATCAACAAAAAAAAAACAATAATAAGTATGGCACGGTACGCCTCGTTCTTACCGGCCTAGAAATCAATAAATAACAATAATAAGTGTGGCACGGTACGCCTCGGCCTAGAAATCAACAACAAATAACAATAATAAGTAAGGCACGGTACGCCTCGTTCTTACCGGCCTAGAAACCAATAAATAACAATGATAAGTGTGGCACGGCACAGTACGCCTCGTTCTTCCCGGCCTAGAAATCAACAATAAATAACAACAAATAACAATAATAAGTGTGACACGGCACGGCACGCTTCGTTCTTACCGGCCTAGAAATCAACAATAAATGACAACAAATAACAATAAGTGTGGCACGGCACGGTACGCTTCATTCTTACCGGCCTAGAAATCAACAATAAATAACAATAATAAGTGTGTCACGGCACGGTACGCCTCGTTCTTACCATCTTAGAAATGGACAATAAACTGGAAACTGATCATTTAACGATCAGCATTTACTTTTATGACCTAATGCGAACAACCTGCCCTAGTCATGGTGCAAAAAAAAAAAGAATTATCATGCTTTGACTGTCACTAAGCGCAGCATTCACTTTTATGACCTAATGCAAACAACCTTCCTTAGTCATGGTGCAAAAAAAATAATTATCATGCTTTGACTGTTACCGAGCGCAGCATTTACCTTTTAGAAATCAACAATAAATAACAATAAATAATAATAAGTATGGCACGGTACGCCTCGGCCTAGAAATCAACAACAAATAACAATAATAAGTAAGGCACGGTACGCCTCGTTCTTACCGGCCTAGAAACCAATAAATAACAATGATAAGTGTGGCACGGCACAGTACGCCTCGTTCTTCCCGGCCTAGAAATCAACAATAAATAACAACAAATAACAATAATAAGTGTGACACGGCACGGCACGGCACGCTTCGTTCTTACCGGCCTAGAAATCAACAATAAATGACAACAAATAACAATAAGTGTGGCACGGCACGGTACGCTTCATTCTTACCGGCCTAGAAATCAACAATAAATAACAATAATAAGTGTGGCACGGTACGCCTCGTTCTTACCATCTTAGAAATGGACAATAAACTGGAAACTGATCATTTAACGATCAGCATTTACTTTTATGACCTAATGTGAACAACCTGCCCTAGTCATGGTGCAAAAAAAAGACTTATCATGCTTTGACTGTCACCAAGCGCATCATTCACTTTTATGACCTAATGCAAACAACCTTCCTTAGTCATGGTGCAAAAATAATAATTATCATGCTTTGACTGTTACCGAGCGCAGCATTTACCTTTATTACCTAATGCAAACAACCTTCCTTAGTCATGGTGCAAAAAAATTAATTATCATGCTTTGACTGTTATCAAGCACAGCATTGACTTTTATGACCTAAGGCAAACAACCTTCCTTAGTCATGGTGCAAAATAAAATAATCAAACGACACAAAATGGTCCCACATAGCACAATGTAACACTAATGTTGTTGGTGTTACAAAACACATCCATGCATTGTGTACAAAATCAGAATTACCCCATTTAAAGCCGTTACAAAGCATGATGGGAAAAATGCTAAACACTCTCTACACTTATCCATGTTTGCTGCATTTTAGCCGCTTAATATTTCTGATTGATTACAAAACTTTAATGAGTTTGTCACGGAAGTAAACAATGTCGGAGCCAAACTTTCACATTCTCTTAATACACAATGATATGAATTATTAATGATACATCAATATAATATGTACTCCGACAGTCGGCTTTTGGCCCTTGTACATTTAGTTTTAGCCCAACTCCGCCCCCAGAGCAAAAAGTTTGGACAGTTCTGGTTTGAATGCAAATGCTGAGTGGAAGTGTTACTTTGAAAAGTGTTATTCCAAGTTGCTGTGTATTTCCATACTTTTCTATACTTTTCTAAATAAAGGGGACCACAAAAAATGTCATTATTGTCTTTATTTGAACAAAAAATTACTAGTAGTCAATGAGGCGGATACCGATTATTAGTAGTCAATGAGGTTGATACCGATTATTAGTAGTCAATGAGGCCGATACCGATTATTAGTAGTCAATGAGGCGGATACCGATTATTAGTAGTCAATGAGGCCGATACCGATTATTAGTAGTCAATGAGGCCGATTTCGATTATTAGTAGTCAATGAGGCCGATACCGATTATTAGTAGTCAATGAGGCGGATACCGATTATTAGTAGTCAATGAGGCCGGTACGGATTATTCGTAGTCAATGAGGCCGATACCGATTATTAGTAGTCAATGAGGCCGATACCGATTATTAGTAGTCAATGAGGCCGGTACGGATTATTCGTAGTCAATGAGGCCGATACCGATTATTAGTAGTCAATGAGGCCGATACCGATTATTAGTAGTCAATGAGGCGGATACCGATTATTAGTAGTCAATGAGGCCGATACCGATTATTAGTAGTCAATGAGGCCGATACCGATTATTAGTAGTCAATGAGGCCGATACCGATTATTAGTAGTCAATGAGGCCGATACGATTATTAGTAGTCAACGAGGCAGATACCGATTATTAGTAGTCAATGAGGCCGATATCGATTATTAGTAGTCAATGAGGCCGATACGATTATTAGTAGTCAACGAGGCAGATACCGATTATTAGTAGTCAATGAGGCCGATATCGATTATTAGTAGTCAATGAGGCGGATACCGATTATTAGTAGTCAATGAGGTTGATACCGATTATTAGTAGTCAATGAGGCCGATACCGATTATTAGTAGTCAATGAGGCGGATACCGATTATTAGTAGTCAATGAGGCCGATACCGATTATTAGTAGTCAATGAGGCCGATTTCGATTATTAGTAGTCAATGAGGCCGATACCGATTATTAGTAGTCAATGAGGCGGATACCGATTATTAGTAGTCAATGAGGCCGGTACGGATTATTCGTAGTCAATGAGGCCGATACCGATTATTAGTAGTCAATGAGGCCGATACCGATTATTAGTAGTCAATGAGGCCGGTACGGATTATTCGTAGTCAATGAGGCCGATACCGATTATTAGTAGTCAATGAGGCCGATACCGATTATTAGTAGTCAATGAGGCGGATACCGATTATTAGTAGTCAATGAGGCCGATACCGATTATTAGTAGTCAATGAGGCGGATACCGATTATTAGTAGTCAATGAGGCTGATACCGATTATTAGTAGTCAATGAGGCCGATATCGATTATTAGTAGTCAATGAGGCGGATACCGATTATTAGTAGTCAATGAGGCCGATACGATTATTAGTAGTCAATGAGGTCGATACGATTATTAGTAGTCAACGAGGCCGATACCGATTATTAGTAGTCAATGAGGCCGATACCGATTATTAGTAGTCAATGAGGCGGATACCGATTATTAGTAGTCAATGAGGCCAATATCGATTATTAGTAGTCAATGAGGCCGATACCGATTATTAGTAGTCAATGAGGCCGATACCGATTATTAGTAGTCAATGAGGCCGATACCGATTATTAGTAGTCAATGAGGCCGATACCGATTATTAGTAGTCAATGAGGCCGATACGATTATTAGTAGTCAATGAGGTCGATACGATTATTAGTAGTCAACGAGGCCGATACCGATTATTAGTAGTCAATGAGGCCGATACCGATTATTAGTAGTCAATGAGGCGGATACCGATTATTAGTAGTCAATGAGGCCAATATCGATTATTAGTAGTCAATGAGGCGGATACCGATTATTAGTAGTCAATGAGGCCGATACCGATTATTAGTAGTCAATGAGGCCGATACCGATTATTAGTAGTCAATGAGGCGGATACCGATTATTAGTAGTCAATGAGGCCGATACCGATTATTAGTAGTCAATGAGACCGATACGATTATTAGTAGTCAATGAGGCCGATACCGATTATTAGTAGTCAATGAGGCCGATGCGATTATTAGTAGTCAATGAGGCTGATACAATTATTAGTAGTCAATGAGGCCGATACCGATTATTAGTAGTCAATGAGGCCGATACCGATTATTAGTAGTCAATGAGGCGGATACCGATTATTAGTAGTCAATGAGGCCGCTACCGATTATTAGTAGTAAACGAGGCCGATACCGATTATTAGTAGTCAACGAGGCCGATACCGATTATTAGTAGTCAATGAGGCCGATACCGATTATTAGTAGTCAATGAGGCCGATACCGATTATTAGTAGTCAATGAGGCCGATACCGATTATTAGTAGTCAACGAGGCCGATACCGATTATTAGTAGTCAACGAGGCCGATACCGATTATTAGTAGTCAACGAGGCCGATACCGATTATTAGTAGTCAACGAGGCCGATACCGATTATTAGTAGTCAACGAGGCCGATACCGATTATTAGTAGTCAACGAGGCCGATATCGATTATTAGTAGTCAATGAGGCCGCTACCGATTATTAGTAGTAAACGAGGCCGATACCGATTATTAGTAGTAAACGAGGCCGATACCGATTATTATTAGTCAACGAGGCCGATACAGATTATTAGTAGTCAATGAGGGCGATACCGATTATTAGTAGTCAATGAGGCCGATACCGATTATTAGTAGTCAATTAGGCCGATATCGATTATTAGTAGTCAATGAGGCCGACATCGATTATTAGTAGTCAATGAGGCCGATAACCGATTATTAGTAGTCAATGAGGCCGATACAATTATTAGTAGTCAATGAGGCCGATACGATTATTAGTAGTCAATGAGGCCGATACGATTATTAGTAGTCAATGAGGCCGATACGATTATTAGTAGTCAACGAGGCCGATACCGATTATTAGTAGTCAACGAGGCCGATACCGATTATTAGTAGTCAACGAGGCCGATATCGATTATTAGTAGTCAATGAGGCCGCTACCGATTATTAGTAGTAAACGAGGCCGATACCGATTATTAGTAGTCAACGAGGCCGATACCGATTATTAGTAGTCAACGAGGCCGATACCGATTATTAGTAGTCAACGAGGCCGATACCGATTATTAGTAGTCAACGAGGCCGATACCGATTATTAGTAGTCAACGAGGCCGATATCGATTATTAGTAGTCAATGAGGCCGCTACCGATTATTAGTAGTAAACGAGGCCGATACCGATTATTAGTAGTAAACGAGGCCGATACCGATTATTATTAGTCAACGAGGCCGATACAGATTATTAGTAGTCAATGAGGGCGATACCGATTATTAGTAGTCAATGAGGCCGATACCGATTATTAGTAGTCAATTAGGCCGATATCGATTATTAGTAGTCAATGAGGCCGACATCGATTATTAGTAGTCAATGAGGCCGATAACCGATTATTAGTAGTGTAGTAGAGGAGGTTAGCCTGGTGTGGTGAGCAGTTCTTTGAGGTAGAGGGGGGCATTTCCATGGAGGCACTGGTGAGTTAGTAGGGAGACTTTGTATTCAACCCTGAGAGGAACAGGAAGCCAGTGAAGGGATTTGAGATGATAAACATACTGAGATGAAGAATATCTTATTTTCAAAAACATATTTCTCATCCTTCTTCTTCTGTGTACTTTGTAAGCACTTTTGATTTGAACAACCTCTTAAAGTGGATCATATCAGTACTTTTGTTTATTCATCCATTCCATAGTTTCATTCCACACACAATTATGCTACAGGTCTTAAATGTTGTACGTGCATTAGAGATGCGCGGTTTGCGGGCACAACCGCGGAGTCCGCGGATTATCCGCGAATCGGGCGGATGAAATTTTTAAAAATTAGATTTTATCAGCGGGTCGGGTCAGGTCGGGTCGGGCGATTGAAATTTAAAAAAATGAGATTTTAAATAGATTCAGGCGGGTGGCAGTTAAACCAATTGGTAAATATATATACATAGTTAAATGTTGTTACCCACATACGAAAAACCAGCAGGCACCTGCAGCATATGCCACAACAGAAGAAGAAAAAAAAAAGAGATGGACACTTTTACGGAGCGGAGAAGGCCCCCGACGCCTCGCCGGGGTCCGGGACCGAGGCCCCTTCCCCCGAGAGGGCCCCACCGGGAGCCGTAGCTGAGGCGATCCGCGAGAAGGGCCCGACGCACGTCCAGGGTCACCACCGCGCCCACCGCACCGACACCCCGCCTCGTCCGCCTTCGCCGCGGCCGGCGTCACGCGCAGCAGGTAAGCAGCTTACCTGCCCGCCACCCCTGTGGCCGGGGGCTCGTAACAGGGGTCACTCGGCGCGCTCCGCCCGCGCAGCTTACCTGCCCGCCACCCCTGTTGCCGGGGGCGCGTAACAGGGGTCACTCCGCGCGCAGTGCGCTCACGAAAGGGGTGGGGCTCACCCTGGTTGATATAGACAGCAGCTAGGACGGTGGCCATGGAAGTTGGAACCCGCTAAGGAGTGTGTAACAACCCACCTGCCGAATCAACTAGCCCTGAAAATGGATGGCGCTGGAGCGTCGGGCCCATACCCGGCCGTCGCCGGCAGCGAGACGCGCTTGGAGGTGCGCTCAGCGCGGCTCCCATATGATTGCGCACTGGTGTGCGTCTGGGTCGTGACAGCGTGGCACGCGAATGTCTGTGCTGCATTGGATCAGTCTCTTTTCTTTAACAGGCAAAAGCTTTATAACCTCACTAATGCCTTGCATCGTCTATATTAGATATATAACAACGGGCGGATGGCAGGCGGATGCGGTTCTGATCAAATGTTAGATCGGGTGGATTGCGGATGGTTGACGACTTTCTGATGCGGTTGCGGATGAAATAATTGCCTATCCGCGCATCTCTAACGTGCATACAAATGTTTTTTAGGTAGTTTTTCCTCTAAGGTTCCATTCCTCCTCTTTAGCTGAGAAGAATTGTTGTACATTCTTGACTAGCAGGTTCTAGTTTGCTTTGTGCTTCAAATGACGTTTGCAATTTTAACAATCAATATTCTTGATTGAATAAAAAAAGTGTAAGCAACATTCTAACTAATCTGTTTTGTAACAGTTAGTGAATGAAGTGTACTTATTTCTGCACAATAACTCAGACATGCTAACACTAGCGAGCAGTAGACAACATAAAGTGATTTTTGGTCCAAAACATATTTTGCTTTATTCATTATTGACAGATTTCTTGCCACATTATGTTGCATATTTTTTATGACATTTCCAGTTGATTTGATCATCTATTATTACACCCAAAAATGTAGTTTTTTTACCCTTTCAATGTCTACTCCGTATATTTGTATTTGTCTATGATGCTCTTTTATAGCAAATAGCATTATTTGACTTTTACTAAGATTCAAAGATAGTTCTTCACTATCTTTGTGAACTATCTACAACAGTCTTTTTCAACCTTTATTGGAGCCAAGGCACATTTTCTTCATTGAACAAATCCAGACGGACACTATTCCATCCTCGTCGCCATTGTTGTGTGCCAAACTTGTCACTTATTAGCAGTGTTGGGACTAATGCGTTACAAAGTTACTGTAACGCTGTTACTTTCGGCGGTAACTAGTAATCTAACGCGTTATTTTTTATATTCAGTAACTCAGTTACTGTTACTACATGATGCGTTACTGCGTTATTTTACGTTATTTTTTATGTAGTATCGGCTAGAAACTGAAGATCTGAGTGTGTTTTATTGCAGCGCTGCAGAAGAGGCGACAAGAAAGAGGCGCGCCGCGCTGTCTGTGTGTACGTGTATGTGTGTGTGTGGGAGGGGGCGTGTCTATGTTTACTAACAAGACATCATGGTGAAGCCCAAAGCCGAGTTTCTTAACATGTAGATATTCTCAACACTTTTCATCCCTATAGCTCTTGTCTCAAAGTAGGTGTACTGTCACCACCTGTCACATCATACTCTGACTTATTTGGACTTTTTTGCTGTTTTCCTGTGTGTAGTGTTTTACTTCTTGTCTTGCGCTCCTATTTTGGTGGCTTTTCCTCTTTTTTTGTATTTTCCTGTAGCAGTTTCATGTCTTCCTTTGAGCGATATTTCCCGCATCTACTTTGTTTTAGCAATCAAGAATATTTCACTTGTTGCTATCCTTCTTTGTGGGGACATTGTTGATTGTCGTGTCATGTTCGGATGTACTTTTTGCTGTCGTCCAGCATTCTGTTTTTGTTTACTTTGTAGCAAGTTCAGTTTTAGTTTGGTTCCGCATAGCCTTCCCTAAGCTTCAATGCCTTTTCTTAGGGGCACTCACCTTATGTTTATTTTTGGTTTAAACATTAGACACCTTTTTACCTGCACCCTGCCTCCCGCTGTTTCCCACATCTACAAAGCAATTAGCTACCTGCTGCCACCTACTGATATGGAAGAGTATTACACGGTTACTCTGCCGAGCTCTAGACAGCACCGACACTCAACAACAACACATCATTTGCAGACTATAATTACTGCTTTGCAAAAAATAGTTTTAACCCAAATGGGTGAAATTAGATCATCTCCCATGGCACACCAGACTGCATCTCACTAGTGTGCCGCGGCACAGTGGTTGAAAAACACTGATCTACAATAAACATTCATTTCAGGGCGGAGGCGTGAAAACAATTTTGTCCTTTAAAAAGGGGCGTGACAGACAATAAGTCCTAAATCTTACCTACATTTTGGCTACTCTGCCCACCTTTGCTTATTTTCAATATATTATGCTTATATTCAATATATTATGTTTATATTCAATATATTATGCTTATATTCAATATATTATGCTTATAATCAATATATTATCCTTATATTCAATATATTAGCATATCTTCAACAATACTTGAGTGGGGTTAGCACAAAAAAAGAAATAAGAGGATAATGTGCATCCTTCGCGTGACAGAAAATAAGTCCTAAATCTTACCTACATTTTGGCTACTCTGCCCACCTTTGCTTATTTTCAATATATTATGCTTATATTCAATATATTATGCTTATAATCAATATATTATCCTTATATTCAATATATTAGCATATCTTCAACAATACTTGAGTGGGGTTAGCACAAAAAAAGAAATAAGAGGATAATGTGCATCCTTCGCGTGACAGAAAATAAGTCCTAAATCTTACCTACATTTTGGCTACTCTGCCCACCTTTGCTTATTTTCAATATATTATGCTTATATTCAATATATTATGTTTATATTCAATATATTATGCTTATATTCAATATATTAGCATATCTTCAACAATACTTAAGTGGTGTTAGCGCCTTTGATCACAAAAAAAGAAATACAAGGATAATGTGCATCCTTCAAATGTGGCTGTCAAAAGACATGAGTCATCATTTCTTCCCTCGGAACCTCTTAAGGCCCAAGCTGTTTCTTTACATGATATTTTTATTTCTCTTTGCTATTTGGGCTTATTGGACCCTAATTAGAATAAAAACTAAGAATCATCTTTTGATATGATGTACTTAGTCCATAAGTACACAAACGTGTACTTCATGTTTAGTGACATGCTAATTCTTATTTTTACACTTTTTTTCCTCCAAATTCCATTGTATGTTATACTCTTCTGACACCACCAGATGGCAGTATAAGTGTCCACATAAGTGGCCATAAGACCCCAATTCAGTAGTGTACACAATTTTGGAAAAAAAGAGCTAAAAGGTGCTGTCCACGCATGTGGCCACTAAGCCTTTAGAGGAATGAAGAGTCTTTTTGTTTCTTCTCATGATCTTCATGATCCCACCAAGGTTTTCTCTCACATGAAATACTCACCCACTCTGCTTTGTGGGAAATGCTGTTGCAGCTTTTAGTTGACGGGCTTGCTCTCTTTTCCAGGTCTGCTTCTGTCAACTCAACTGGTGCGGTGCCTCTTTCAGATGAGCCAAGACACCGCAGAGACTCGAACACGAACACGCTCTAAAGGCATTCGAGGTCAGCAAGCACGCACACAGCGAGGAGGGGAAGTGGTGACCTTTACGGGCTGTACTCACATTCTCATGAAGACATTACACAACTCATTTATTTCACCTTCTTTTTTTAGTTAGTCATCGCTTGCAACATGCCAGACCAATCAAACAAAAACACTACTTTTTCCCACAAGAAATAATGCAAAAATACAAAAGCCCAAAAGCAGTGAAGTTGTCAGGTTGTGTAAATGGTAAATAAAAAGAGAATACAACAAATCCTTTTCAACTTATATTCAATTGAATAGACTGCAAAGACAAGATATTTCATGTTCACACTGACAAACTTTCTTCTTTTTTGCAAATAATCATCAACTTAGAATTGAATGGCAGCAACACATTGCAGAAAAGGCATTTTTACCAGTGTGTTACATGGCCTTTCCTTTTAACAACACCCAGTAAAGGTTTGGGAACTGAGGAGACACATTTTTGAAGTGGAATTCTTTCCCATTCTTGCTTAAGTTGTTCAACAGTCTCCCTTCTCATGTTTTAGCCTTCACACATTTTCAATGTCTGGACTACAGGCAGGCCAGTCTAGTACCCGCACTCTTTTACTATGAAGCCACGCTGTTGTAACACCTGGCTTGGCATTGTCTTGCTGAAATAAGCAGGGGCGTCCATGATAACAACATATGTTGCTCCAAAAGCTGTATGTACCTTTCAGCATTAATGGTGCCTTCACAGATGTGTAAGTTACCCATGTCTTGGCCACTAATACACCCCCATACCATCACACATGCTGCCTTTTACACTTTCACCCTAGAACAGTCCCCATGCTTCTTTTCCTCTTTGGTCCACAGTTTCCAAAAACTATTGAAATGTAGACCCGTCAGACCACTTTGCATCAGTCCATCTTAGATGATCTCGGGCCCAGCGAAGCGTTACTGGGTGTTGTTGATAAATTGCTTTGGCTTTGCATAGTAGAGTTTTAACTTGCATTTACAGATGTAGCGACCAACTGTAGTTACTGACAGTGGTTTTCTGAAGTGTTCCTGAGCCCATGTGGTGATATCCTTTACACACGGATGTGGCTTTTTAATGCAGTACCACCTGAGGGATCCAATGTGCGTAATGTCATGGCTTACGTGCAGTGATTTCTCCAGATTCTCTGAACCTTTTGGTGATATTACGGAGCGTAGATGGTGAAATCCCTAAATTCCTTGTTGAGAAATGTTGTTCTTAAACAATTTGCTCAGGCATTTGTTGACAAAGTGGTGACCCTCGCCCCGTCCTTGTTTGTGAATGATTTCATGGAAGCTGCTTTTTCACCCAATCATGGCACCCACCTGTTCCCAATTAGCCTGTTCACCTGTGGGATGTTCCAAAATAAGTCTTTGATGATAATTCCTCAACTTTCTCACTCTTTTTTGCCACTCGTGCCAGCTTTTTTGAAACATGTTGCAGACACCAAATTCCAAATGAGCTAATATTTGCAAAAAAGAAGAAAGTTTGTCAGTGTGAACATGAAATATGTTGTCTTTGCAGTCTATTCAATTGAATATAAGTTGAAAAGGATTTGTTGTATTCTCTTTTTATTTACCATTTACACAACTTTGGGCTTTGTACTTAGAGAAAGTGGACTCAGCCCAACTTTCTCTAAGTCATGTTGTAACTTTCCACACCAACAATGCTAGTATGCTTGGTAAAAACGCCTGGACTTAAAGTAAAAGACTCCCACTCTTTCAAAATACGCTTTTTTTACATTGGATTTGCCGTCGACAAGTTACTGTTAGCATTAGCGATTTTACATGGCGATTTCAAGGCCTCCAAATCTTGTAAAGGACACTACGATTAAGATGACAGCTGGTGTGTAATAAGCACAATACTTACGGTATAAACACTTTGTAGGGCGCAACATAACACATTCAAAAGGTTAGTAGTTAGACAACATACCATAGATAGCTACAGTGCTGCCATCTAATGTTTGACACAAATATCATCAGAAAACAAAACAATCTCATTTTTGAATGTTACATTAAAAATAATAATTTTATCATCAGACAAAAAGTATTTATTACCACACACAAAAGTACCAAAAATTGGAAAATTGTTGAGTACCGGTATCGAGTCCCAGGTACCTGGAATTGGTATTTAATCGGTTCAAATGTTAACGCTACCCATTTTTACATATCTATAAAATAATATTGGTCCAATATCAACCAAAAAGCCAGTATCGGATTATGGGCTTGCCGATAAAGTGCAAGCGCTCCGATACGAGCGTGTTTACTTGTGCAAAGTCCCCCTAAATGTCCCCTAATAATCCATCCATCCATCTTCTTCCGCTTATCCGAGGTCGGGTCGCGGGGGCAGCAGCCTAAGCAGGGAAGCCCAGACTTCCCTCTCCCCAGCCACTTCGTCCAGCTCTTCCCGGGGGATCCCGAGGCGTTCCCAGGCCAGCCGGGAGACATAGTCTTCCCAACGTGTCCTGGGTCTTCCCCGTGGCCTCCTACCGGTCGGATGTGCCCTAAACACCTCCCTAGGGAGGCGTTCGGGTGGCATCCTGACCAGATGCCCGAACCACCTCATCTGGCTCCTCTCCATGTGGAGGAGCAGCGGCTTTACTTTGAGCTCCCCCCGGATGACAGAGCTTCTCACCCTATCTCTAAGGGAGAGACCCGCCACCCGGCGGAGGAAACTCATTTGGGCCGCTTGTACCCGTGATCTTGTCCTTTCGGTCATAACCCAAAGCTCATGACCATAGGTGAGGATGGGAACGTAGATCGACCGGTAAATTGAGAGCTTTGCCTTCCGGCTCAGCTCCTTCTTCACCACAACGGATCGATACAGCGTCCGCATTACTGAAGATGCCGCACCGATCCGCCTGTCGATCTCACGATCCACTCTTCCCTCACTCGTGAACAAGACTCCGAGGTACTTGAACTCCTCCACTTGGGGCAGGGTCTCCTCCCCAACCCGAAGATGGCATTCCACCCTTTTCCGGGCGAGAACCATGGACTCGGACTTGGAGGTGCTGATTCTCATCCCAGTCGCTTCACACTCGGCTGCGAACCGATCCAGTGAGAGCTGAAGATCCTGGCCAGATGAAGCCATCAGGACCACATCATGTTTAAAAAGCAGAGACCTAATCCTGCAGCCACCAAACCAGATCCCTTCAACGCCTTGACTGCGCCTAGAAATTCTGTCCATAAAAGTTCAGAACAGAATGGGTGACAAAGGGCAGCCTTGGCGGAGTCCAACCCTCACTGGAAACGTGTCCGACTTACTCCCGGCAATGTGGACCAAGCTCTGACACTGATCATACAGGGAGCGGACCGCCACAATCAGACAGTCTGATACCCCATACTCTCTGAGCACTCCCCACAGGACTTCCCGAGGGACACGGTCGAATGCCTTCTCCAAGTCCACAAAGCACATGTAGACTGGTTGGGCAAACTCCCATGCACCCTCAAGGACCCTGCCCAGAGTATAGAGCTGGTCCACAGTTCCACGACCAGGACGAAAACCACACTGTTCCTCCTGAATCCGAGGTTGGACTATCCGGCGTAGCCTCCTCTCCAGTACACCTGAATAGACCTTACCGGGAAGGCTGAGGAGTGTGATCCCACGATAGTTAGAACACACCCTCCGGTTCCCCTTCTTAAAGAGAGGAACCACCACCCCGGTCTGCCTAATAATCTGGATTTATTTAATAATTGGACAACATTGCAGATGTCAATCTTACAATTCACAATTCCTGGGGTGATAATTCCATTCAGAATCGATTCTCACAATGGGTTATTTGGTGTATCAGTTATAATAACATCTTTTCAAAGCAGGTTACAAACCATACTTGCCAACCCTCCCGAATTTTCCGGGAGACTCCCGAATTTCAGTGCCTCTCCCGAAAATCTCCCGGGACAACCATTCTCCCGAATTTCTCCCGATTTCTAGCCGGACCTGAGTGAGGACAGCCTGTCGTCACGGCCGTTTTTCCTCCTTATAAGCCCAGTCACGTTATAACATCTACGGCTTTTGGAGCTCAGTGCGCAACTACACACACAACAAGAAGCAGACTATTATGTATGTCTCCGTTATCCATAGGTTTATCTATAACCCATAAAGTAGGCAGGCATGGAGCTATTTCTCAATGTGTGTTTATTCCAGCCGGCACGTCAATACACTGACACTAAACATCCGGATTCCCATCATGCATTGCTTCAAAACTAGGGCAAGTAGTAATGTCCAAAAACATAACAAGAGACGAAGCAGAAGAACGAAGAAGAGACAGTCATGGCGAGGACGAGGAAGAAGAAGAAGAAGTACGCTTGCAAGTTCCAAAACGATTAGAAACAAGAATTTCAGTTCATCCAGGACAGCTCGAAGGGGAAGGTGGTTTGCTAGGGAGAGATGGAAGATTCCAGACTCTAGTGCATTTGATGAAGGCACTTTTGTGCGTGCCACACATCAATGCATCATCACAGAGGGTGTTCAGCATGGTTAGAAAGATGTTGACAGAGAATAGAACGAGGATGGACAATTCAACCCTTAACTCACTCCTTTCCTGCAAATTACATTTCACAGATGCTGCCCATACCTATGCTCTTTCAAGGGCTGTGCTACTGGCTGCGAAGCATTGCACCTTCAAATACAACAATGAGTACATGAGTGTTATGTGTGTGTGTATGTGTAAATAAATGAACACTGAAATTCAAGTATTTATTTTATTTATATATATTTATTTATATACATACCGCGACCCCGAAGGGAATAAGCGGTAGAAAATGGATGGGATGGATGGATGGATTTGTGTATATATATATATATATATATATATATATATATATATATATATGTCTTAATAAGGTTATCCAAAAAATAGTGCTCGATACCGTAGTAGAGCGCAATATATGTATGTGTGGGGGAAAAAATCACAAGACTACTTCATCTCTACAGGCCTGTTTCATGAGGGGGTTCCCTCAATCATCAGGAGATTTTAATGGGAGCATTCACATACCATGGTTTATATAGGGCACAGAGTGGGTGGGTACAGGCTGGCGTAGGGGCGTGGTGATTGGCTCATGTGTTACCTAGGAGGTGTTTCCGTCTGTGGCGGCATGCTGATACAATTTCGCTGCGCTTGTTGAGGGATGACAGGTCTGGACGGTAAATAATAAACAGTTTCTCTTTCAAGCATAGGTTGCATCTTTTATTACCACTATTGTAAGGTGTGCTGGATGCAAGAATTTGCCATGTTATTGAATATTCAACATTATTGTCTTTGAGGTCCCAAATGTGTTTGCTGAGTTCTGTGGTATTCCGCAGGTTTTGGTTCCTGAAAGAAGCCTTGTGATTGTTCCATCTGGTTTTAAACTCTCCCTCGGTTAATCCTACATATGTGTCGGATGTGTTAATGTCCTTGCGTGTTACCTTAGATTGGTAAACAACTGAAGTTTGTAAGCACCCCCCGTTGAGAGGGCAATCAGGTTTCTTTTGACAGTTGCAGCCTTTGTTGGTTTTGGAGTCGCTCTGTCCGGGGGCCGACGGCTCATTTGCAATTGTTTTGTTGTGGTTTGAGATGATTTGTCGTATATTGTTCATGCAGCTGTAGCTCAATTTAATGTTGTTCTTGTTGAATACTTTTCTTAGGGTGTTGTCTTTGGGAAAGTGTTTGTCAATCAGATTGAGGAATTTGTGTCCAATGTTAGTTGAGACGTTTTTGCTGTATGGGGGGTTGTACCAGATGATGTCGTTTCGTTTTCTGTTCTTTTTTGGTTGGTTTCCTGGCGTGGGTTCATAGGTGAGGGTGAAATTGTATCCGCTTTCATCAAGGGCTTTTTGGTACCACGCCCCTACGCCAGCCTGTACCCACCCACTCTGTGCCCTATATAAACCATGGTATGTGAATGCTCCCATTAAAATCTCCTGATGATTGAGGGAACCCCCTCATGAAACAGGCCTGTAGAGATGAAGTAGTCTTGTGATTTTTTTTCCCCACACATACATATATATATATATATATATATATATATATATATATATATATATATATATATATATATATATATATATATATATATATATATATATATATATATATATATATATATATATTTTATTTTTTTTATATATATAAGAAATATTTGAATTTCAGTGAATTCTAGCTATAAATATACTCTTCCCCCCTTAGCCCTCCCCCTCCCCCCCAATCTCACGAATTCGGAGGTCTCAAGGTTGGCAAGTATGTTACAAACGCACATTTGGGGGCTGACATCTACGCCCCAGTGAGTTAGCGCAAAGATAGCCTAAAGAATGTATTTTTAAAAATATTTCGAGAACATTTTTAACTGATTCAGATCGGTATTTTATAAAAATCGGGATTCGGATGTTAATTCATTTTTTTCCTGCCACCCCTACTAAAAAATTCAATTTGTTAATATAAAAAAGTATCTTTAATAATTATGGTTACATATATTACTTACACGTACAAAGTCTCCAGTTAGAGAGTATCCAGTAACAAACGTGTCTGCATCGGTCAACTTACTGCCTCATGAGCTTAAAGTAATTAATTATTGTGGTCGCCAGAAAGCAAATAGCACTCCACTTCAATTTAAAGGTGTCATGACTTGATCTTGGGTGTTTGCTTTTCCGGGATGCAACGGAAAGTTGGCACGGGCGAGACGGGAATGAAGGTACATGATTTATTTAATATATCAAAAAAAAGTGCAAACGAAAAGCGCGCACAGTGGCGGAGAACAAACTATGAAACCAAAAGACTATAGCAAAAAAGTACAAACGAAAAACACGCACAATGGCGGAGAACAAACTATGAAACCAAAAAGACTATAAACATGGAACAAAAACTTACTTGGTTTGGACAAAAATAGTTGCATGAAGAATGGACATGGAAAGAATGGACCGAGCATAAATGTGGTGAGGTCGTCAGAAAGACAAACTGAAAAACACTGAACTTAAATACTACAGACATGATTAACGAAAACAGGTGCGTGACTCAAGACGTGAAACAGGTGCGTGACGTGACAGGTGAAAACTAATGGGTTGCTATGGTGACAATCAAGAGTGCACAATGAGTCCAAACGTGGAACAGGTGAAACTAATGGGGTAATCATGGAAACAAGACAAGGGAGTGAAAAGACAGAAACTAAAGAGTCCAATAACTAAATAAAACATGACTTAAAACAAAACATGATTACACAGACATGACAAAAGGCATCATAAGTTCATTCCAGAGGGTTAGTAATAAATAGCTCAGTGATTTTCTACCATTGTTCTCGGACTCATTTCACTTGATCAACCCTTTTCTAACCTTGCACTCTCTCTGGGGCGGTATAGCTCGGTTGGTAGAGCGGCCGTGCCAGCAACTTGAGGGTTCCAGGTTCGATCTCCGCTTCCGCCATCCTAGTCACTGCCGTTGTGTCCTTGGGCAAGACGCTTTACCCACCTGCTCCCAGTGCCACCCACACTGCTTTAAATGTAACTTAATTGGGTTTCACTATGTAAAAGCGCTTTGAGTCACTAGAGAAAAGCGCTATATACAGTGGGGCAAAAAAGTATTTAGTCAGCCACCAATTGTGCAAGTTCTCCCACTTAAAATGATGACAGAGGTCTGTAATTTTCATCATAGGTACACTTCAACTGTGAGAGACAGAATGTGAAAAAAATCCAGGAATTCACATTGTAGGAATTTTAAAGAATTTATTTGTAAATTATGGTGGAAAATAAGTATTTGGTCAATAACAAAAATTCAACTCAATACTTTGTAATATAACCTTTGTTGGCAATAACAGAGGTCAAACGATTACTATAGGTCTTTACCAGGTTTGCACACACAGTAGCTGGTATTTTGGCCCATTCCTCCATGCAGATCTTCTCGAGAGCAGTGATGTTTTGGGGCATTCGCCGAGCAACACGGACTTTCAACTCCCTCCACAGATTTTCTATGGGGTTGAGGTCTGGAGACTGGCTAGGCCACTCCAGGACTTTCAAATGCTTCTTACGGAGCCACTCCTTCGTTGCCCGGGCGGTGTGTTTGGGGTCATTGTCATGCTGGAAGACCCAGCCACGTTTCATCTTCAAAGCTCTCACTGATGGAAGGAGGTTTTGGCTCAAAATCTCACGATACATGGCCCCGTTCATTCTTTCCTTAACACGGATCAGTCGGCCTGTCCCCTTAGCAGAAAAACAGCCCCAAAGCATGATGTTTCCACCCCCATGCTTCACAGTAGGTATGGTGTTCTTGGGATGCAACTCAGTATTCTTCTTCCTCCAAACACGACGAGTTGAGTTTATACCAAAAAGTTCTATTTTGGTTTCATCTGACCACATGACATTCTCCCAATCCTCTGCTGTATCATCCATGTGCTCTCTGGCAAACTTCAGACGGGCCTGGACATGCACTGGCTTAAGCAGGGGGACACGTCTGGCACTGCAGGATTTGATTCCCTGTCGGCGTAGTGTGTTACTGATGGTAACCTTTGTTACTTTGGTCACAGCTCTCTGCAGGTCATTCACCAGGTCCCCCCGTGTGGTTCTGGGATTTTTGCTCACTGTTCTCATGATCATTTTGACCCCACGGGATGAAATATTGCGTGGAGCCCCAGATTGAGGGAGATTATCAGTGGTTTTGTATGTCTTCCATTTTCTGATAATTGCTCCCACAGTTGATTTTTTCACACCAAGCTGCTTGCCTATTGTAGATTCACTCTTCACAGTCTGGTGCAGGTCTACAATTCTTTTCCTGGTGTCCTTCGACAGCTCTTTGGTCTTGGCCATAGTGGAGTTTGGAGTCTGACTGTTTGAGGCTGTGGACAGGTGTCTTTTATACAGATAACCAGTTCAAACAGGTGCCATTAATACAGGTAACAAGTGGAGGACAGAAGAGCTTCTTAAAGAAGAAGTTACAGGTCTGTGAGAGCCAGAGATCTTCCTTGTTTGAAGTGACCAAATACTTATTTTCCATCATAATTTACAAATAAATTCTTTAAAATTCCTACAATGTGAAATCCTGGATTTTTGTTTCACATTCTGTCTCTCACAGTTGAAGTGTACCTATGATGAAAATTACAGACCTCTGTCATCATTTTAAGTGGGAGAACTTGCACAATCGGTGGCTGACTAAATACTTTTTTGCCCCACTGTAAATATCATTCACAAGCATGTATAATGTGAAACAATTATAGTTTTACATGCAGAAAAACAATGTGAAATACAAATCAATGAGGAATTAAATGAACATTTATCATCATTTTTACCTTTATTAATGAAGACTTGTTGGCAAAGACAGGGATCTCTTTGAAGTAGTGTTTCTCAACTTCTTCATCAAAAGTGCTGCAACTCCCTTTGGCCCCATGGTGGCTCATTTAGCAGTCGTACTCCATTAGAAAAGCAAAATGTGTAACTTCCTTTTAAAATCATCCAGAGAAAAGATTTAAATGACAAAGTGTTTCTACCTTTTTGTGTGGAATAAACATTTTGCTGCCTCATTTGCAGTTTTGTCAGAACCCTCCGGACATGAGATGAAGCATGAGTTGAGGTAAGTCTTTGGTATTTGTACACTTTGGGAACGCTCCATGGTGACTCATGATGGTTGTTTTCAGCAGCAGTTGTCCCACCCCTGGATGCGATGGCAAAGGTCACGTCAGTGGAAGATACTTAAGGCATAGAAGGTAGGAGGTATTAATAAGCAACATTTGAGGATCACCAAATAGGAATGTTCTACACCAGTGTTTTTCAAGAGATTATCTCATTTCACCTATTTGGGTTCAAAATATTGTTTGCAAAGCAGTAATTATAGTCTGCAAATGATGTGTTGTTGTTGAGTGTCGGTGCTGTCTAGAGCTCGGCAGAGTAACCGTGTAATACTCTTCCATATCAGTAGGTGGCAGCAGGTAGCTAATTGCTTTGTAGATGTCGGAAACAGCGGGAGGCAGGGCGCAGGTAAAAAGGTGTCTAATGCTTAAACCAAAAATAAACAAAAGGTGAGTGCCCCTAAGAAAAGGCATTGAAGCTTAGGGAAGGCTATGCAGAACCAAACTAAAACTGAACTGGCTACAAAGTCAACAAAAACAGAATGCTGGACGACAGCAAAGACTTACTGTGGAGCAAAGACGGCGTCCACAAAGTACATCCGAACATGACATGACAATCAACAATGTCCCCACAAAGAAGGATAAAAACAACTGAAATATTCTTGATTGCTAAAACAAAGTAGATGCGGGAAATATCGCTCAAAGGAAGACATGAAACTGCTACAGGAAAATACCAAAAAAAGAGAAAAAGCCACCAAAATAGGAGCGCAAGACAAGAAGTAAAACACCACACACAGGAAAACAGCACAAAAGTCCAAATAAGTCAGGGTGTGATGTGACAGGTGGTGACAGCACACCTACTTTGAGACAAGAGCTATATTGATACAGTACATCTACTTTGAGACAAGAACTATATTGATACAGTACACCTACTTTGAGACAAGAGCTATATTGATACAGTACACCTACTTTGAGACAAGACCTATATTGATACAGTACATCTACTTTGAGACAAGAGCTATATTGATACAGTACACCTACTTTGAGACAAGACCTATATTGATACAGTACACCTACTTTGAGACAAGACCTATATTGATACAGTACATCTTTGAGACAAGAGCTATATTGATACAGTACATCTACTTTGAGACAAGACCTATATTGATACTGTACATCTACTTTGAGACAAGACCTATATTGATACAGTACACCTACTTTGAGACAAGACCTATATTGATACAGTACACCTACTTTGAGACAAGACCTATATTGATACAGTACACCTACTTTGAGACAAGACCTATATTGATACAGTACATCTTTGAGACAAGAGCTATATTGATACAGTACATCTACTTTGAGACAAGACCTATATTGATACTGTACATCTACTTTGAGACAAGACCTATATTGATACAGTACACCTACTTTGAGACAAGACCTATATTGATACAGTACACCTACTTTGAGACAAGACCTATATTGATACAGTACATCTTTGAGACAAGAGCTATATTGATACAGTACATCTACTTTGAGACAAGACCTATATTGATACAGTACACCTACTTTGAGACAAGACCTATATTGATACAGTACATCTACTTTGAGACAAGACCTATATTGATACAGTACACCTACTTTGAGACAAGAGCTATATTGATACAGTACATCTACTTTGAGACAAGAGCTATATTGATGCATGCTTGGTTATGCTTTAAAGTCATATCCAACAATTGCGACAACGACTTTTTACTGTCAACTGAGTTTCCTTTTTTAATGATTTCTGCTAGAGATGTCGATAAATGCGTTAAAATGTAATATCGGAAATTATCGGTATCGTATTTTTTATTATCGGTATCGTTTTTTTGGGGGTTTTTTTTGTTTTGTTTTCTATGCAGAACCAAACTAAAACTGAACTGGCTACAAAGTCAACAAAAACAGAATGCTGGACGACAGCAAAGACTTACTGTGGAGCAAAGACAAAGTACATCCGAACATGACACGACAATCAACAATGTCCCCACAAAGAAGGATAAAAACAACTGAAATATTCTTGATTGCTAAAACAAAGTAGATGCGGGAAATATCGCTCAAAGGAAGACATGAAACTGCTACAGGAAAATACCAAAAAAAGAGAAAAAGCCACCAAAATAGGAGCGCAAGACAAGAAGTAAAACACTACACACAGGAAAACAGCACAAAAGTCCAAATAAGTCAGGGTGTGATGTGACAGGTGGTGACAGCACACCTACTTTGAGACAAGACCTATATTGATACAGTACACCTACTTTGAGACAAGAGCTATATTGATACAGTACATCTACTTTGAGACAAGAGCTACATTGATACAGTACATCTACTTTGAGACAAGAACTATATTGATACAGTACATCTACTTTGAGACAAGAACTATATTGATACAGTACACCTACTTTGAGACAAGACCTATATTGATACAGTACACCTACTTTGAGACAAGAGCTATATTGACGCATGCTTGGTTATGCTTTAAAGTCATATCCAACAATTGCGACAACGACTTTTTACTGTCAACTGAGTTTCCTTTTTTAATGATTTCTGCTAGAGATGTCGATAAATGCGTTAAAATGTAATATCGGAAATTATCGGTATCGTTTTTTTTATTATTGGTATCGGTTTTTTTTTGGTTTTTTTGTTTTGTTTTCTATGCAGAACCAAACTAAAACTGAACTGGCTACAAAGTCAACAAAAACAGAATGCTGGACGACAGCAAAGACTTACTGTGGAGCAAAGACGGCGTCCACAAAGTACATCCGAACATGACATGACAATCAACAATGTCCCCACAAAGAAGGATAAAAACAAGTGAAATATTCTCGATTGCTAAAACAAAGTAGATGCGGGAAATATCGCTCAAAGGAAGACATGAAACTGCTACAGGAAAATACCAAAAAAAGAGAAAAAGCCACCAAAATAGGAGCGCAAGACAAGAAGTAAAACACTACACACAGGAAAACAGCACAAAAGTCCAAATAAGTCAGGGTGTGATGTGACAGGTGGTGACAGTACACCTACTTTGAGACAAGAGCTATATTGATACAGTACACCTACTTTGAGACAAGAGCTATATTGATACAGTACATCTACTTTGAGACAAGAGCTATATTGATACAGTACATCTACTTTGAGACAAGACCTATATTGATACAGTACACCTACTTTGAGACAAGAGCTATATTGATACAGTACACCTACTTTGAGACAAGAGCTATATTGATGCATGCTTGGTTATGCTTTAAAGTCATATCCAACAATTGCGACAACGACTTTTTACTGTCAACTGAGTTTCCTTTTTTAATGATTTCTGCTAGAGATGTCGATAAATGCGTTAAAATGTAATATCGGAAATTATCGGTATCGTTTTTTTTATTATCGGTATCGGGTTTTTTTGGGTTTTTTTTGTTTTTTTTTCTATGCAGAACCAAACTAAAACTGAACTGGCTACAAAGTCAACAAAAACAGAATGCTGGACGACAGCAAAGACTTACTGTGGAGCAAAGACAAAGTACATCCGAACATGACACGACAATCAACAATGTCCCCACAAAGAAGGATAAAAACAACTGAAATATTCTTGATTGCTAAAACAAAGTAGATGCGGGAAATATCGCTCAAAGGAAGACATGAAACTGCTACAGGAAAATACCAAAAAAAGAGAAAAAGCCACCAAAATAGGAGCGCAAGACAAGAAGTAAAACACTACACACAGGAAAACAGCACAAAAGTCCAAATAAGTCAGGGTGTGATGTGACAGGTGGTGACAGTACACCTACTTTGAGACAAGACCTATATTGATACAGTACACCTACTTTGAGACAAGACCTATATTGATACAGTACATCTACTTTGAGACAAGAACTATATTGATACAGTACACCTACTTTGAGACAAGAGCTATATTGATACAGTACACCTACTTTGAGACAAGACCTATATTGATACAGTACACCTACTTTGAGACAAGAGCTATATTGATGCATGCTTGGTTATGCTTTAAAGTCATATCCAACAATTGCGACTTTTTACTGTCAACTGAGTTTCCTTTTTTAATGATTTCTGCTAGAGATGTCGATAAATGCGTTAAAATGTAATATCGGAAATTATCGGTATCGTTTTTTTTATTATTGGTATCGTTTTTTTTGTGTTTTTTTGGGGGGGGTTTTCTATGCAGAACCAAACTAAAACTGAACTGGTTACAAAGTCAACAAAAACAGAATGCTGGACGACAGCAAAGACTTACTGTGGAGCAAAGACGGCGTCCACAAAGTACATCCGAACATGACACGACAATCAACAATGTCCCCACAAAGAAGGATAGCAACAAGTGAAATATTCTCGATTGCTAAAACAAAGTAGATGGGGGAAATATCGCTCAAAGGAAGACATGAAACTGCTACAGGAAAATACCAAAAAAAGAGAAAAAGCCACCAAAATAGGAGCGCAAGACAAGAAGTAAAACACTACACACAGGAAAACAGCACAAAAGTCCAAATAAGTCAGGGTGTGATGTGACAGGTGGTGACAGTACACCTACTTTGAGACAAGACCTATAGTGAGACAGTACACCTACTTTGAGACAAGAGCTATATTGATACAGTACATCTACTTTGAGACAAGAACTATATTGATACAGTACACCTACTTTGAGACAAGAGCTATATTGATACAGTACATCTACTTTGAGACAAGACCTATATTGATACAGTACATCTACTTTGAGACAAGAGCTATATTGATGCATGCTTGGTTATGCTTTAAAGTCATATCCAACAATTGCGACAACGACTTTTTACTGTCAACTGAGTTTCCTTTTTTAATGATTTCTGCTAGAGATGTCGATAAATGCGTTAAAATGTAATATCGGAAATTATCGGTATCGTTTTTTTTATTATCAATATCGGGTTTTTTTATTTATTTTTTTTATTTTTTTTCTATGCAGAACCAAACTAAAACTGAACTGGTTACAAAGTCAACAAAAACAGAATGCTGGACGACAGCAAAGACTTACTGTGGAGCAAAGACGGCGTCCACAAAGTACATCCGAACATGACATGACAATCAACAATGTCCCCACAAAGAAGGATAAAAACAACTTAAATATTCTTGATTGCTAAAACAAAGTAGATGCGGGAAATATCGCTCAAAGGAAGACATGAAACTGCTACAGGAAAATACCAAAAAAAGAGAAAAAGCCACCAAAATAGGAGCGCAAGACAAGAAGTAAAACACTACACACAGGAAAACAGCACAAAAGTCCAAATAAGTCAGGGTGTGATGTGACAGGTGGTGACAGCACACCTACTTTGAGACAAGAGCTATATTGATACAGTACATCTACTTTGAGACAAGAGCTACATTGATACAGTACACCTACTTTGAGACAAGACCTATATTGATACAGTACATCTACTTTGAGACAAGAACTATATTGATACAGTACATCTACTTTGAGACAAGACCTATATTGATACAGTACACCTACTTTGAGACAAGAGCTATATTGATACAGTACATCTACTTTGAGACAAGACCTATATTGATACAGTACATCTACTTTGAGACAAGAGCTATATTGATGCATGCTTGGTTATGCTTTAAAGTCATATCCAACAATTGCGACAACGACTTTTTACCGTCAACTGAGTTTCCTTTTTTAATGATTTCTGCTAGAGATGTCGATAAATGCGTTAAAATGTAATATCGGAAATTATCGGTATCGTTTTTTTTATTATCGGTATCGTTTTTTTTTTGTTTTTTTTTGTTTTTTTTTCTATGCAGAACCAAACTAAAACTGAACTGGCTACAAAGTCAACAAAAACAGAATGCTGGACGACAGCAAAGACTTACTGTGGAGCAAAGACGGCGTCCACAAAGTACATCCGAACATGACATGACAATCAACAATGTCCCCACAAAGAAGGATAAAAACAACTGAAATATTCTTGATTGCTAAAACAAAGTAGATGCGGGAAATATCACTCAAAGGAAGACATGAAACTGCTACAGGAAAATACCAAAAAAAGAGAAAAAGCCACCAAAATAGGAGCGCAAGACAAGAAGTAAAACACTACACACAGGAAAACAGCACAAAAGTCCGAATAAGTCAGGGTGTGATGTGACAGGTGGTGACAGTACACCTACTTTGAGACAAGAGCTATATTGATACAGTACATCTACTTTGAGACAAGAGCTACATTGATACAGTACATCTACTTTGAGACAAGAGCTATATTGATACAGTACATCTACTTTGAGACAAGAGCTATATTGATACAGTACATCTACTTTGAGACAAGACCTATATTGATACAGTACACCTACTTTGAGATAAGAGCTATATTGATGCATGCTTGGTTATGCTTTAAAGTCATATCCAACAATTGCGACAACGACTTTTTACTGTCAACTGAGTTTCCTTTTTTAATGATTTCTGCTAGAGATGTCGATAAATGCGTTAAAATGTAATATCGGAAATTATCGGTATCGTTTTTTTTATTATCAATATCGGGTATTTTTTCTTTTCTTTTTTTTTTTTTTTTTTTCTATGCAGAACCAAACTAAAACTGAACTGGCTACAAAGTCAACAAAAACAGAATGCTGGACGACAGCAAAGACTTACTGTGGAGCAAAGACGGCGTCCACAAAGTACATCCGAACATGACATGACAATCAACAATGTCCCCACAAAGAAGGATAGCAACAAGTGAAATATTCTCGATTGCTAAAACAAAGTAGATGCGGGAAATATCGCTCAAAGGAAGACATGAAACTGCTACAGGAAAATACCAAAAAAAGAGAAAAAGCCACCAAAATAGGAGCGCAAGACAAGAAGTAAAACACTACACACAGGAAAACAGCACAAAAGTCCAAATAAGTCAGGGTGTGATGTGACAGGTGGTGACAGTACACCTACTTTGAGACAAGACCTATAGTGAGACAGTACACCTACTTTGAGACAAGACCTATATTGATACAGTACACCTACTTTGAGACAAGAGCTATATTGATACAGTACATCTACTTTGAGACAAGAGCTACATTGATACAGTACATCTACTTTGAGACAAGAACTATATTGATACAGTACACCTACTTTGAGACAAGAGCTATATTGATACAGTACATCTACTTTGAGACAAGACCTATATTGATACAGTACACCTACTTTGAGACAAGAGCTATATTGATGCATGCTTGGTTATGCTTTAAAGTCATATCCAACAATTGCGACAACGACTTTTTACTGTCAACTGAGTTTCCTTTTTTAATGATTTCTGCTAGAGATGTCGATAAATGCGTTAAAATGTAATATCGGAAATTATCGGTATCGTTTTTTTTATTATTGGTATCGGTTTTTTTGGGGGTTTTTTTTGTTTTGTTTTCTATGCAGAACCAAACTAAAACTGAACTGGCTACAAAGTCAACAAAAACAGAATGCTGGACGACAGCAAAGACTTACTGTGGAGCAAAGACGGCGTCCACAAAGTACATCCGAACATGACATGACAATCAACAATGTCCCCACAAAGAAGGACATGTTCTGTGTGGTGTTTGTGTCTCCTCTCAATTGCTGTTTATTGCAGTTCTGAGTGTTGCTGGGTCGGGTTTGCTTTTGGAATTGCATTGTTTTGTTGGATTGATTAATTTAAGAAAAATAAAATAACATAAAAAATTAAAAAAAAAATGGAAAAAATAAATAATTTATTTTTTAGAAATGAGAATCGATTCTGAATCGCACAACATGAAAATCGATTCGAATTTGAATCGATTTTTTCCCACACGCCTATTAAGTTTATTAGTTTTTTCATGTTTTTGTATATTTTATACCCTTTTTGTCCAAGAAACACCCTCTGTAAATGACAAACACACAAACTGTAATTTACCCCCCCTAAAATTCAAAAATCTAATATTTGCCGTGAAGTGATTGGAGCCTTAAATAGGTCAATAATTCATAACAACATGGCTTCTGATTCATAATTCTCTTTTGAGCATTGACCGTTGTAAATAAAAATCGACATTGTAGGTCCTGCGGACCCTTGAGGGTCTCACTCATAAAAGTGTCAAAAGTAAGTCATATATTAATATTTTTTAATCCTTTGAACACTTACCTTCCTAGATCAACTTCAGTTATGTCCATTGATATTAAGTTTTTATTATTTTTTTCAGGTTTTTGTACATTTTATAGCCTTTTTGTCAAGTGGACAAAGCCAAGCGGACATCCACCATGCTAGTAACACTCCTGAACATGCTAGCGCTCCCTCTCCTAACTCGCCCGCTCACTTACTCGCCCCACATACCGCCATTCTTAAAGGGGAACACACAGCTTATGGCCATCACCATAACCACAACACCAGGGGGAGCTCCACTAACCACGTTAAACCCAGATTCCCATCTAAAAAAGTTTCAAATCAATCAATCAATCAAAAACGTCCAACTATCGCATTGTCGCATTGTTGATTTGATGGGCTCACATAACGACTCAACTGTCAGTAGCCCAACCCCGAGTGCTTGTTTCCAGCTGTAGCGAGGTTTTTCTTTCAAAAAAAACAAAAATCCAGGAAAAAAAAGGACAAAAACCGTGAATTCTCCGGAAATACGGGAAGGGTGCCAATGAGGCTACACGTATGCTACGTAGAAAATGCACTGGTGAATGAATGGGATGATCTTAGTGCGCTACCTTGCCTTACCTTCTTAGTGCACTGGGATGTCCAACCGTGAAGAAGAGGAAGCTGGAAGAGGCTGAGGAGAACCAGTCTACTCCCAAGAAGAAAGGTCAGTCTGCTGTAATGGAGGAAGACGGCGGCGAAGAAGAAGAAGTGTTCACACCACACCACCACATCGACGAGGAAGACAATGAGCTGGAGGAGGAGAAAGAGGAGGAAGACCTCCAAGAGAAGAAGAAAAGTCTTGCAAGCAGCGAACCAGAATCAATACAAAGTAAGTGGAGACATGGAGCCCATGTTCATGTTCATTTGCAGTATTTGTTTTCAAATGTCTTCTTTATGTGGACTTGGAGAAGGCATTGGACCGTGTCCCTCGGGAAGTCCTGTGGGGAGTGCTCAGAGAGTATGGGGTATCGGACTGTCTGATTGTGGCGGTCCGCTCCCTGTATGATCAGTGCCAGAGCTTGGTCCGCATTGCCGGCAGTAAGTCGGACACGTTTCCAGTGAGGGTTGGACTCCGCCAAGGCTGCCCTTTGTCACCCATTCAGTTCTGAACTTTTATGGACAGAATTTCTAGGCGCAGTCAAGGCGTTGAGGGGATCCGGTTTGGTGGCTGCAGGATTAGGTCTCTGCTTCATCTGGCCAGGATCTTCAGCTCTCACTGGATCGGTTCGCAGCTGAGTGTGAAGCGACTGGGATGAGAATCAGCACCTCCAAGTCCGAGTCCATGGCTCTCGCCCGGGAAAGGGTGCAGAGCCATCTCCAGGATGGGGAGGAGACCCTGCCCCAAGTGGAGGAGTTCAAGTACCTGGGAGTCTTGTTCACGAGTGATGGAAGAGTGGATGGTGAGATCGACAGGTGGATCGGTGCGGCGTCTTCAGCTGTATCGATCCGTTGTGGTGAAGAAGGAGTTGAGCCGGAAGGCAAAGCTCTCAATTTACCGGTCGATCTACGTTCCCATCCTCACCTATGGTCATGAGCTTTGGGTTATGACCGAAAGGACAAGATCACGGGTACAAGCGGCCCAAATGAGTTTCCTCCGCCGGGTGGCGGGTCTCTCCCTTAGAGATAGGGTGAGAAGCTCTGCCATCCGGGAGGAACTCAGAGTGAAGCCGCTGCTCCTCCACATGGAGAGGAGCCCGATGAGGTGGTTCAGGCATCTGCTCAGGATGCCACCCGAACGCCTCCCTAGGGAGGTGTTTAGGGCACGTCCAACCGGTAAGAGGCTACGGGGAAGACCCAGGACACATTGGGAAGACTATGTCTCCCGGCTGGCCTGGGAACGCCTCGGGATCCCCCGGGAAGAGCTGGACGAAGGGGCTGGGGAGAGGGAAGTCTGGGCTTCCCTGCTTAGGCTGCTGCCCCCGCGACCCGACCTCGGATAAGCGGAAGAAGATGGATGGATGGATGGCTAGGGGGTGCTCGCCGCCCAACAATGGTTAAGAAACTTGGATCTAGTTCACTCATTATTTTTTTGATTTGTAAATACAGGTATCATATGTTTATATATTGTATTTGCTAATCTAATTGTCAGGTTTAAGCACCGAACTATCTATTAAACAGAACAAGAAGCAAGGAATCAGGCAGAGACAGAGTTAAATTTTGCTCATAAGGAGAACGCATGGAGCTGCACACTCAGTTACAGTCTCACCCTACGCTCTGAGGAACAGCCCACGCGCTCCCCTATTTATTCAGTTTATGAGTTCCCGAGTTACATCGCTGAGGCTGCTTCTAAAGGGAGGGGTCACACATTATGCCAGCAGCTCAGTACGCACAATACGTGATTATTCAGAACGGAAATGTGCTGGGGGCCTTGTGATTGCGCCCTGTCTCTGCTTGGTCTGCCTGCTGTTGATATGACTTATCTTCGTTGAGGTGCTCGTTCATCCTTGGCTGTTAGTTAGCAAGCTGAAAGACAGAAAACATCTGCGGCGAGGCCACTCCTCACATGCCGTGGAAGATAACAAGTAGTGTGTCCTTGCACGAAACATAAAAAGTACAGCTTGAACACAATAGATAATAACGAGAGAATGGGAGCAGCTGGGGCAGTATTGCAGTCTCTCTGCCGCACTGTTGTGACGGAACGAGAGCTGAGCCAGAAGGCAAAGCTCTCGGTCTACCGAGCTATCTACATTCCTACTCTCACCTATGGTCATGAAGTGTGGGTCATGACCCAAAGAATAAGATGGCGGATACAAGCGGCCGAAATGAGTTTCCTCAGAAGGGTCCCTTAGAGATAGGGTGAGAAGTTCAGTCACCCGAGAGAGACTCTGAGTAGAGCCGCTGCTCCTTCGCTTGGAAAGGAGCCAGCTTAGGTGGTTCGGGCATTTCGTGCTGATGCCTCACGAGCGTCTCCCTAGGGAGGTCCTCGTTGCACGTCCCACTGGGAGGAGACCCCGCGAAAGGCCAAGGACCAGATGGGGGGATTACATCTCCTCTCTGGCCTGGGAACACTTCGGGATTCCCCAGGAGGAAGTTGCTAATGTTGCTATGGAGAGGGAAGTCTGGGGGTCTCTGCTAGAGCTGTTGTCCCCGCGACCCCATTCTGGATAAGCGGTTAAAGATGGATGGATGGATGGATAGAGCAACGGCCTTTAAGCATAAGAGTTGTGTGATAACGTCTATATAATTATTCTAAGCCGTATGGCTCATCTGTAATGCAAGTTATCATACTCAATAACCAGTCTGGTTCCTCTTGATCCACAGACCACTGTTCCCCATTCATGAAGGAAGACAATGTGGCAGAAACTGTGGTCTGTTCCACAACGAGAGAGGAGGACAGCATCACGGTGGAGGCGGAGAATGAAGTTGTGACCGAGAAAACCGGTAAGGACGAGACGTTGGTGAGCCCAGAACAACTGGCTGAGGATAATCATGAGGAAAGCAATAATAGGCCGGACACAATCGAAGATAGAGAGACAAGAGGGCAGAGTGACTTTGGGAGAACTGAGCTGGAACATACAAAAGAAGAGGAGGAGGACGAAGAGGAGGAGGAAGAGCAGATTGATGAACATCAGTTTGTAGACAACAGAGCAGTAGGAAGACAGATGCTCAGCCAGGAAATCTCAGACCATCAATACTCCACAGGTCATTACAACCATCACCAGGTCAACCAGGCAGCAGAAGAGCAGAGAAGGAGGGAGCTGAAAGAGGAGGAGGAGGAGGAGGAAGAGGAAGAAGAGGAGGACGACGAAGAGGAGAGAGTCCAACAAGAGGTGGATACCCCTTACTCCATGAGTCCACACAGTCAAACATCTCAGGAATCTCTTGATGAAGAAAAGGTCTGCTCTCCCATGACTGAAGAAGACGCCAAGGAGGAGGAGGAAGCAAGCAAGGTGCCGGTGGAGGAAGAGGAAGAGGAGGACGACCATTGCTCTGGCAAAGTCTCTCCGGCCACTGTGGTCATTGAGGTGCGCTCCGAAGAGGACGACGACGAGGAAGAGGACGACGATGAAGAGGGGCCCGATTTTATCTCGGAGGGTTCGGGGATCACCGACGATTCGGAGAACTGGGACATGACTCGGGGCAACCTGGGCCTGCTGGAGCAAGCCATCGCCTTGAAGGCCGGCGAGGGGACGGAGGGTCAGAGCTCCCAGGACTACCAGTCCTACGACAGCCCCGGCAAGAGCTCGGACGGAGCGGTGCGGCGCAGCTCTCACTACAGCAAAGGTAGGCTTTCACATTTACTGCATGCACTTTGATAATACTACTGCTAATTCATGGCACTCTCCTTTCCCAAACACTGCAAAGAAGTCTTAATAGCTGTGAACTCTCTAGTCTAAGCTCTCTTCGACACTCGAGCAGCAGCATTCTGGACCAGCTTGTCAGCTGATGGTGATCATTTACAGTAAATACTAGTGGTGCTCTGCTAATTCGTGGGTCTCTCCTTTCCCAAACACCGCAAAGAAGTCTTAATAGCTGTGAGCTCTCTCGTCTTAAGCTCTCGGCGACATTCGAACAGCAGCATTCTCTACCAGCTTGTCAGCTGATGATAATAATTTACAGTAAATACTAGTGGTGCTCTGCTAATTCATGGGTCTCTCCTTTCCCAAACACCGCAAAGAAGTCTTAATAGCTGTGAGCTCTCTCGTCTTAAGCTCTCGGCGACACTCGAGCAGCAGCATTCTGGTCGACACTCGAGCAGCAGCACTCTGGACCAGCTTGACAGCTGATGATGATAATTCACAGTAAATGTTGACACATAATGTTAAATTATAAATGGTAAATTGGTTATACTTGAATAGCCCTTTTCTACCTTCAAGGTACTCAAAGCGCTTTGACACTATTTCCACATTCACCCATTCACACACACATTCACACACTGATGGCGGGAGCTGCCACGCAAGGCGCTAACCAGCACCCATCAGGAGCAAGGGTGAAGTGTCTTGCTCAAGGACACAACGGACTAGGTTGGTAGAAGTTAAAGTACCAATGATTGTCACACACACACTAAGTGTGATGAAATTTGTCCTCTGTATTTGACCCATCCCCTTGTTCACCCCCTGGGAGGTGAGGGGAGCAGTGAGCAGCAGCAGCGGTGGTCACGCCCGGGAATCATTTTTGGTGATTTAACCCCCAATTCCAAGCCTTGATGCTGAGTGCCAAGCAGGGAGGTAATGGCTCCCATTTTTATAGTCTTTGGTATGACTCGGCCGGGTGTTTGAACTCACAACCTACCCATCTCAGGGTGGACACTCTAACCACTAGGCCACTGAGTAGGTTGGGAAAAAGTTAGTGGTTGTACCTGGGGACACACCTGCCTCAGCTGACCAGGTTCTCAGGATACGAGCGGTCTTTCGGCTTATTGGTATTCTTATGTTGTGAGCAAAACTGGGTTTACAAGACATGTTACATGTTCTGGGAAGGAAGAAGCGGTGACATCGATGTCATTTCATTTTAGTGGTTGACACACTTTCACATTACGAGTTTTTGGAGTACAAGCTGCATCACTTATTGTACTGTACTGTACTGTGTACAACTATTTTGTAAGAGAGATCCTTGTCATGATTCTGTATTGCCAGTGTTCCAACAACAACTGACTCCTAATTATTCCATCCTTTCAGACAAGAAGGAAGTGAAGTGTCCAACCCCCGGGTGTGATGGCACGGGTCACGTGACTGGGCTGTACCCTCACCACCGCAGTCTCTCTGGATGTCCTCACAAGGACAGAATCCCACCAGAGGGTAAGCACACACACAGTACAAGCAGACACGGACTCTAGAAACCCTTCAAGTGTGTCGTTGACTGTGAAACACCACACTGTTGTTTTAACAGGTCATTCTGCGGGATCTTTCAGAGTTGGTGATATTTTGCTTCAACTCTTATTTCATTTGTAGTAACTTTAGTAATCATGTTACCACTATTAATGCTGCTGCAAAGAGTACTACTTGCACTAATACCACTAACTTTTTCTCTTCCACTACCGTCTGCAGTGTGCTACTACTGTACTGTCTTTAACTACCTGCCAGTGTTTCAACCGACCCCGAGCTCACTCATTTCTATCTGCTGTGTGTCTGTAGTCCTGGCCATGTATGAGAACGTCTTGAAGTGCCCCACCCCTGGCTGCACAGGCCAAGGCCATGTCAACAGTAACCGCAACACACACCGCAGGTTACAACTCACTCCATCTTCTCTACTGCTCGCCACTCTTACCATATCAGGATTATGCAGAGAATAATTTGGCCACACCTGTGTGACAATCATTGGTACTTTAACTTTAATTATGGTATAACGACTGCAAAAGTATGCGTCGTTCACTCGCCTTGTGACAAAAAGATCGGTTAGAATTAGGGTTGCAAAATTCCAGGAATATTCAAAGTTGGAAACTCCATGGGAATTAACGGGAATGAATGGGAATAAACATTGAATGCTCAGAGAGTACGGGGTATCGGACTGTCTGATTGTGGCAGTCCGCTCCCTGTATGATCAGTGCCAGAGCTTGGTCCGCATTGCCGGTAGTAAGTCGGACACGTTTCCAGTGAGGGTTGGACTCCGCCAAGGCTGCCCTTTGTCACCGATTCCGTTCATAACTTTTATGGACAGAATTTCTAGGCGCAGTCAAGGCGTTGAGGGGATCTGGTTTGGTGGCTGCAGGATTAGATCTCTGCTTTTTGCAGATGATGTGGTCCTGATGGCTTCATCTGGCCAGGATCTTCAGCTCTCACTGGATCGGTTCGCAGCTGAGTGTGAAGCGACTGGGATGAGAATCAGCACCTCCAAGTCCGAGTCCATGGTTCTCGCCCGGAAAAGGGTGGAGTGCCATCTCCGGGTTGGGGAGGAGATCTTGCCCCAAGTGGAGGAGTTCAAGTACCTCGGAGTCTTGTTCACGAGTGAGGGAAGAGTGGATCGTGAGATCGACAGGCGGATCGGTGCGGCGTCTTCAGTAATGCGGACGCTGTATCGATCCGTTGTGGTGAAGAAAGAGCTGAGCCGGAAGGCAAAGCTCTCAATTTACCGGTCGATCTACGTTCCCATCCTCACCTATGGTCATGAGCTTTGGGTTATGACCGAAAGGACAAGATCACGGGTACAAGCGGCCCAAATGAGTTTCCTCCGCCGGGTGGCGGGTCTCTCCCTTAGAGATAGGGTGAGAAGCTCTGCCATCCGGGGGGAGCTCAAAGTAAAGCCGCTGCTCCTCCACATGGAGAGGAGCCAGATGAGGTGGTTCGGGCATCTGGTCAGGATGCCACCCGAACGCCTCCCTAGGGAGGTGTTTAGGGCACGTCCGACCGGTAGGAGGCCGCGGGGAAGACCCAGGACACGTTGGGAAGATTATGTCTCCCGGCTGGCCTGGGAACGCCTCGGGGTCCCACAGGAAGAGCTGGACGAAGTGGCTGGGGAGAGGGAAGTCTGGGCTTCCCTGCTTAGGCTGCTGCCCCCGAGACCCGACCTCGGATAAGCGGAAGAAGATGGATTGATGCAACATGCTAGATCTTGCAGCATGATTATTAGCTACAACAACCTGATTTCATGCAAATTCAGTAGAATTTCAACCCTGCACTGTGCATTCTTCCATCACATTCACAGATAATTCCCACTGGGGTAAATATATTTGATCTATGGTATTTAAGTTTAACAGCTTGTTACTGTATGACTGTAGACTACTCCAGCAGACTAGCTGTTCCTGTACTTGTTCAATGATTTTGGGGCCAATATCTCTAGCTAGTGTCGGAGGCAGATATTTACATATATCCGAATTTAAGTTGTACTTCTTTCATTTCTTAGTCATATTTGAAAACAGCTCGTGTTTTCCATTTCGTCTCTTGATGCTCTGTCAGCAAGTAAACTGTGTGTGTTAACCTTGAGTTCTTTGGAATGTATTATGACTAGGGAGATGTTGTGCTTGTATTATGGCTAGGGAGGGGGAAGGAAAGAGGGGTTTTTGGCGTTGGGAAGACAGACCATTTTGGGAGGCGCAATAGAATGTTCTAGGGTTAGACTGGTCTCAAAATGTATATTGGCAAAGCTTTGAAAATATACAACGAAATACCTATTCTGTCTCTGGTGGTTTTTCAACTCAGCTTTAAGTGTCGTAAAGAGCTTGGGAGCGAATTGTGACTTGAATTCCCTGGGAGGAACAGCTGGTCCAAAACGCAACACTAGCTAGGTTTATGTACCACCACAGTCTCATAATGAACCCAAAATATTTCTCCGTTAGCCGTGATGCTAATTTTCTCTATGTTAAATCCCATTCATTCATGCTAACAACGTTAGCAATCCGAATTTACCTTTTTGTGATGTGTAAAGTTCATGTAGCAAATACTAAACCAAAAGGTGTAGTTTCCTCTGCCTTCTGTTCTGCTAGCCATTCTGTTGCCGTACAAGAATGTAGGATTGCTGATTGAGTGTTCATTTATTCATCTAGCCTATTTCTATTCATTTGTCCATCAGTCAAATATTTTTAAAGATTGTTTAGCTGACTATTTATATCTGTGTGTAGCATTGCATTAGTCTTTTACAAGCTTCTCATCTTATTCTACACAATAAGATAGACGCTGTCCAACTTTGAATAATCAAAAAATGGTCAAAATTTCCAACCTTCCCAAGCTTAACTTCCCGTGGTAAATTTACGGAAAGTCCCTAGTTAGAATAATACATGAGGTTGGCTATCGACAACATTTAAACCTTTTATTTATTAAATCAAAAATATAGAAATTCAATGAATTAGTGCTAAAATAATGTATGCCGCTAACTCATTTCAACACAAAGTTTTTTGTGATCACTTACAAACAATTATTCTAACAAACTTTTTTTTTCTATTTTATTTCATCTAAACATTTCAATGTGTCAATCTTGCCAGTCTGTCCGGTTGCCCCATCGCTGCTGCATCCAAGCTGAACAAGAACCCAGACAAGCAGGTCCATTTGCAAGCCTCAGTCAGTGAACCCACCTCCAACTCTGACAGAGTGCTCAGGTAAGTACTGATATCAACTCACTTGGTTTTGTTGGAAGACACTACCACAACACCGTTGCTATTATTTATTATTGGCCATTCCACTAAACCTATGCCATCTGCTAGTTGAAACTCTCAAAAGAAACTCTTAATTCTTATCATACATTTATTGAATTATTCCAAATGTGCATTGGCCCACGTCAGGTAACATGTATCAGTGTGCAAAGTTCCTCAAGCAAAGATGACTCATTTGAGTAACAGGACGGAAAATAACGTGAGTGAGTTTTGAGCATAGAATTATACAAACCCCGTTTCCATATGAGTTGGGAAATTGTGTTAAATGTAAATATAAACGGAATACAATGATTTGCAAATCCTTTTAAACCCATATTTAATTGAATGCACTACAAAGACAAACTCATAAACTTTATTTTTATTTTGCAAATAATAATTAACTTAGAATTTCATGGCTGCAACACGTGCCAAAGTAGTTGGGAAAGGGCATGTTCACCACTGTGTTACATGGCCTTTCCTTTTAACAACACTCAATACGATTGGGAACTGAGGAAACTAATTGTTGAAGCTTTGAAAGTGGAATTCTTTCCCATTCTTGTTTTATGTAGAGCTTCAGTCGTTCGGGTCTCCGCTGTCGTATTTTACGCTTCATAATGCGCCACACATTTTCGATGGGAGACAGGTCTGGACTGCAGGTGGGCCAGGAAAGTACCCGCACTATTTTTTTTACGAAGCCACGCTGTTGTAACACGTGCTGAATGTGGCTTGGCATTGTCTTGCTGAAATAAGCAGGGGCGTCCATGAAAAAGACGGCGCTTAGACGGCAGCATATGTTGTTCCAAAACCTGTATGTACCTTTCAGCATTAATGGTGCCTTCACAGATGTGTAAGTTACCCATGCCTTGGGCACTAATGTACCCCCATACCATCACAGATGCTGACTTTTCAACTTTGCGTCGATAACAGTCTGGATGGTTCGCTTTTCCTTTGGTCCGGGTGACACAATGTCGAATATTTCCAAAAACAATTTGAAATGTGGACTCGTCAGACCACAGAACACTTTTCCACTTTGCATGAGTCCATCTTAGATGATCTCGGGCCCACAGAAGCCGGCGGCGTTTCTGGGTGTTGTTGATAAATGGCTTTCGCTTTGCATAGTAGAGCTTTAACTTGCACTTACAGATGTAGCGACCAACTGTATTTAGTGACAGTGGTTTTCTGAAGTGTTCCTGAGCCCATGTGGTGATATCCTTTAAAGATTGATGTCGGTTTTTGATACAGTGCCGTCTGAGGGATGGAAGGTCACGGTCATTCAATGTTGGTTTCCGGCCATGCCGCTTACGTGGAGTGATTTCTCCAGATTCTCTGAACCTTTTGATGATATTATGGAGCGTAGATGTTGAAATCCCTAAATTTCTTGCAATTGCACTTTGAGAAACGTTGTTCTTAAACTGTTTGACTATTTGCTCACGCAGTTGTGGACAAAGGGGTGTACCTCGCCCCATCCTTTCTTGTGAAAGACTGAGAATTTTTGGGGGAGCTGTTTTTATACCCAATCATGGCACCCACCTGTTCCCAATTAGCCTGCACACCTGTGGGATGTTCCAAATAAGTGTTTGATGAGCATTCCTCAACTTTATCAGTATTTATTGCCACCTTTCCCAACTTCTTTGTCACGTGTTGCTGCCATCAAATTCTAAAGTTAATGATTATTTGCAAAAAAAATTTTTTTTATGAGTTTGAACATCAAATATGTTGTCTTTGTAGCATATTCAACTGAATATGGGTTGAAAATGATTTGCAAATCATTGTATTCCGTTTATATTTACATCTAACACAATTTCCCAACTCATATGGGAACGGGGTTTGTATATAGATGTGTGTGTGTATATATATATATATATATATATATATATATATATATATATATATATATATATATATATATATATATATATATATATATATATTAGAGATGCGCGGTTTGCGGGCACAACCGCGGAGTCCGCGGATTATCCGCGGATCGGGCGGATGAAATTTAAAAAAATTTGATTTTATCCGCGGGTCGGGTCGGGTCGGGTCGGGTCGGGCGGTTGAAATAAAAAAAAATTAGATTTTAAATAGATTCAGGCGGGTGGCAGTTAAACCAATTGGTAAATATATATACATAGTTAAATGTTGTTACCCACATACGAAAAACGAGCAGGCACCTGCAGCATATGCCACAACAGAAGAAAAAAAAAAAAAGAGATGGACACTTTTACGGAGCGGAGAAGGCCCCCGACGCCTCGCCGGGGTCCGGGACCGAGGCCCCTTCCCCCGAGAGGTCCCCACCGGGAGCCGTAGCTGAGGCGATCCGCGAGAAGGGCCCGACGCACGTCCAGGGTCACCACCGCGCCCACCGCACCGACACCCCGCCTCGTCCGCCTTCGCCGCGGCCGGCGTCACGCGCAGCAGGTAAGCAGCTTACCTGCCCGCCACCCCCGTGGCCGGGGGCTCGTAACATGGGTCACTCCGCGCGCTCCGCCCGCGCAGCTTACCTGCCCGCCACCCCTGTTGCCGGGGGCGCGTAACAGGGGTCACTCCGCGCGCAGTGCGCTCACGAAAGGGGTGGGGCTCACCCTGGTTGATATAGACAGCAGGACGGTGGCCATGGAAGTCGGAACCCGCTAAGGAGTGTGTAACAACCCACCAGCCGAATCAACTAGCCCTGAAAATGGATGGCGCTGGAGCGTCGGGCCCATATACCCGGCCGTCGCCGGCAGCGAGACGCGCTTGGAGGTGCGCTCAGCGCGGCTCCCATATGATTGCGCACTGGTGTGCGTCTGGGTCGTGACAGCGTGGCACGCGAATGTCTGTGCTGCATTGGATCAGTCTCCTTTCTTTAACAGGCA
Organism: Nerophis lumbriciformis; assembly: GCF_033978685.3. Classification (NCBI taxonomy): domain Eukaryota; kingdom Metazoa; phylum Chordata; class Actinopteri; order Syngnathiformes; family Syngnathidae; genus Nerophis; species Nerophis lumbriciformis. Next base: position 78,555,527 of record NC_084548.2, read on the forward strand.
AAAGCTTTATAACCTCACTAATGCCTTGCATCGTCTATATTAGATATATAACAACGGGCGGATGGCGGGCGGGTGCGGTTCTGATCAAATGTTACATCGGGTGGATGGCGGATGGTTGACGACTTTCTGATGCGGTTGCGGATGAAATAATTGCCTATCCGCGCATCTCTAATATATATATATATATATATATATATATATATATATATATATATATATATATATATATATATATATATATATATATATATATATATATATACATATACATAGGCCCTGCGATGGGGTATTGACTTGTCCAGGGTGTACCCCGCCTACCGCCCAAATGCAGCTGAGATAGGCTCCAGGGGTCAAGGCAAGGGTTGCCTTAAAGGAGGGCTCATATTTTAGGACACATATAAATATATATACATATAGATATAGATATAGGTATAGATATAGATGTATAAACTTATTTAAATTCATTATTAATATCAACTTGTCAGCTTTTTGTCACTACATGATGCCTTTATCACTATTTTTACATTTTGATAGAGGGAGGTATTTTTTATTATTTATTAATTTATTGAAGTTATTACATTTCTATGTACATGTAGATGATGTATCGGGACAATCATTGCTACTTGAACTTTAACTTGAAATGAGACTGCCAGAAAACAAGATGCAACAACATGTCATTGTATTATTCAACAAATGAACATTTATTCCTACATGAACCTACACAAACGAATTGCACATTGGTACCGTTGAGTACCGGAATCGGTCCCTAGGCAACGGTAATTGGTACTGTATAGGTGGAAATGTGAAAGGTGCCCATCCCTAAATGGCATGTAGCAAAAGTAATGCAGTGTAAAGACATTTTGTCAATTACTGATCTAAATGATGCTACATTTGGGAAGGAACTTGCACAACACTTTTTGTTCTGGCGTACAATCCACGTCTGCCTGCCTTCACTTTGATATGAATACTAATATGTGTCCTCTCTCCGGCAGGCCTATGTGTTTCGTGAAGCAGCTGGAGATCCCCCAGTACGGCACCTACGGGCCCAACACGGTCACCACCACGCCTCGGGCCAACCTGGCCAAGGAGCTGGAGAAGTACTCCAAGGTGTCTTTCGACTATGCAAGCTTTGACGTGCAGGTGTTTGGGAAGCGTATGCTCGTTCCAAAGACCCCCGCCGCTGAAACATCACCCAAAGCCTTCAAAAGTGAGGAGACTAAACGCCGCCGCACTGATCTATGATGTCAGGATTGGGAAAGCACATAACGCCCATCATTGTGTGTAGGGTTGTACGGTAAACCAGTACTAGTATAGTACCGCCATACTGACGAATCATATTTGCTACTATACCGCCTCTAAAAAGTACCGGTCCAAAACCCCCCCACGTCCCCTATCGTCGTCACGTCGCTGGTTTTACGAGCAGAGGAGCATGTTGGGCAGCGCACACACACAGAGTACTTACAAGCAGACACAGTGTGTAGACAGAAAAGGGAGAATGGACGCATTTTGGTGTAAAAAGTCAAGATAAAGGTGAAGTTATAACACTGAAACACCCTCAGGGAGAGGTTGCAGTGTTTTATCTACTTCTAAATCACTAATCCTGGTCTCCATGGCGACAAATAAAGTAAGTTTCTTACAAGTATTATTATCACTGGAGGACGAGGAATAGCTAAACAGGCTTCACTACACACCGTAGGAGGATACAATAGCTCACAGCCGTCACAATGTAAACAAATGCCATGGGGTGGATCGACACCTGACATCCACTGTAATGATACCAAGTACAAGAGCGTATCTAGTCAATACTACTATGATTACCGTATTTTCCGCACCATAAGGCGCCCTGGGTTATAAGCCGCGCCTTCAATGAACGGCATATTTCAAAACTTTGTCCACCTATAAGCCGCCCCGTGTTGTAAGCCGCATCTAACTGCGCTAAAGGAATGTCAAAAAAACAGTCAGATAGGTCAGTCAAACTTTAATAATATATTAAAAACCAGCGTGATGTGGGCGCGCATGGAGTCGTATATCAACATGGACGGAGCTGCGTGAAAAAAGCCACCCGGCCTCTTCGCGTAAACTTCCCTTAACCACTCGCTCATCTTTTCTTCATCCATCCCTTCGAGTTAGCTTTTTATGATGACGCCGGCTGGAAAGGTCTCTTTTGGCAAGGTCTTCCTTTTGAATATCACCATGGGTGGAAGTTTCTGGCCATTAGCATGGCAAGCTAGAACCACAGTGAAGGATGACTTCTCATTCCCTGTGGTGCGAATATTCACCGTACGTGCTCCCGTTGTATCCACAGTGCGGTTCACAGGAATATCAAAAGTCAGTGGAACCTCGTCCATGTTGATAATGTTCTCTGGCCGGATCTTTTTTTCAGCTATCTTGTTTTTACAATATGCACGGAAAGTAGCCAGCTTTTCTTGAAAGTCTTTAGGCAGTTGCTGTGAAATAGTAGTCCGTGTGCGGATGGAGAGATTGCGTCTTTTCATGAACCGGAAACCTGTCGCTTAGTAGGAGCCATTTTGTGGTCTTTACAGATGTAAACACACAAAGGAAATGAAACGTAATATCCGCGCGCTTCTTCTTCTTCTACGCGGGCGGGTGGTTGCTTACAGTAGAAGAAGAAGCGCTTCCTGTTCTATGGGGGCGGGTGCTTACCTTGGCGGTTGCTTGCGTAGAAGAAGAAGCACTTCCTCTTCTACGGGGAAAAAAGATGGCGGCTGTTTACCGTAGTTGCGAGACCGAAACTTTATGAAAATTAATCTTAATATTAATCCATATATAAAGCGCACCGGGTTATAAGCCGCACTGTCAGCTTTTGAGAAAATGTGTGGTTTTTAGGTGCGGCTAATAGTGCGGAAAATACGGTACTTCAATATTTTTTAGCATCACAAAATATTCTTTGTTTTTTTTTTAAATTCATATTATGTTTATAAAGTCAGTAAATACGTCCCTGGACACATGAGGACTTTGAATATGACCAATGTATGATCCTGTAACTACTTGGTATCGGATCGATACCTAAATGTGTGGTATCATCCAAAACGAATGTCAAGTATCAAAGAAGAGAAGAATAAGTGATTATTACATTTGAACAGAAGTGTAGATAGAACATGTTAAAACAGAAAATAAGCAGATATTAACAGTAAATGAACAAGTAGATTAATAATCAATTTTTACAGTTTGTCCTTAATAATGTGTAGAAAATAATAGGTGTATAAATGACACAATATGTTACTGCATAGACTAATTAGGAGTCTTTGTTTGTTTACTTACTACTAAAAGACAAGTTGTCTAGTATGTTCAACATTTTATTTAAGGACTAAATGACAATAATAAACATATGTTTCATGTACACTAACATTTTGTGTTCAAATAAAGCCAATAATGACATTTTTGTGGTCCCCTTTATTTAGAAAAGTACCGAAAAGTATCAAAATACATTTTGGTTCCGGTACCAAACTATTGGTATCGGGACAACACTAGTAGTGTGTAACCTTAAACTGTTTGACCCTGGGGCCCAACTTTTACACTACAGAGTAGAACATTTGAATTAATGATCTATATACAGGTAAAAGCCAGTAAATTAGAATATTTTGAAAAACTTGGTTTATTTCAGTAATTGCATTCAAAAGGTGTAACTTGTACATTATATTTATTCATTGCACACAGACTGATGCATTCAAATGTTTATTTCATTTAATTTTGATGATTTGAAGTGGCAACAAATGAAAATCCAAAATTCCGTGTGTCACAAAATTAGAATATTACTTAAGGCTAATACAAAAAAGGGATTTTTAGAAATGTTGGCCAACTGAAAAGTATGAAAATGAAAAATATGAGCATGTACAATACTCAATACTCAATACTTGGTTGGAGCTCCTTTTGCCTCAATTACTGCGTTAATGCGGCGTGGCATGGAGTCGATGAGTTTCTGGCACTGCTCAGGTGTTATGAGAGCCCAGGTTGCTCTGATAGTGGCCTTCAACTCTTCTGCGTTTTTGGGTCTGGCATTCTGCATCTTCCTTTTCACAATACCCCACAGATTTTCTATGGGGCTAAGGTCAGGGGAGTTGGCGGGCCAATTTAGAACAGAAATACCATGGTCCGTAAACCAGGCACGGGTAGATTTTGCGCTGTGTGCAGGCGCCAAGTCCTGTTGGAACTTGAAATCTCCATCTCCATAGAGCAGGTCAGCAGCAGGAAGCATGAAGTGCTCTAAAACTTGCTGGTAGACGGCTGCGTTGACCCTGGATCTCAGGAAACAGAGTGGACCGACACCAGCAGATGACATGGCACCCCAAACCATCACCCAACCATGCAAATTTTGCATTTCCTTTGGAAATCGAGGTCCCAGAGTCTGGAGGAAGACAGGAGAGGCACAGGATCCACGTTGCCTGAAGTCTAGTGTAAAGTTTCCACCATCAGTGATGGTTTGGGGTGCCATGTCATCTGCTGGTGTCGGTCCACTCTGTTTCCTGAGATCCAGGGTCAACGCAGCCGTCTACCAGCAAGTTTTAGAGCACTTCATGCTTCCTGCTGCTGACCTGCTCTATGGAGATGGAGATTTCAAGTTCCAACAGGACTTGGCGCCTGCACACAGCGCAAAATCTACCCGTGCCTGGTTTACGGACCATGGTATTTCTGTTCTAAATTGGCCCGCCAACTCCCCTGACCTTAGCCCCATAGAAAATCTGTGGGGTATTGTGAAAAGGAAGATGCAGAATGCCAGACCCAAAAACGCAGAAGAGTTGAAGGCCACTATCAGAGCAACCTGGGCTCTCATAACACCTGAGCAGTGCCAGAAACTCATCGACTCCATGCCACGCCGCATTAACGCAGTAATTGAGGCAAAAGGAGCTCCAACCAAGTATTGAGTATTGTACATGCTCATATTTTTCATTTTCATACTTTTCAGTTGGCCAACATTTCTAAAAAATCCCTTTTTTGTATTAGCCTTAAGTAATATTCTAATTTTGTGACACACGGAATTTTGGATTTTCATTTGTTGCCACTTCAAATCATCAAAATTAAATGAAATAAACATTTGAATGCATCAGTCTGTGTGCAATGAATAAATATAATGTACAAGTTACACCTTTTGAATGCAATTACTGAAATAAGTCAAGTTTTTCAAAATATTCTAATTTACTGGCTTTTACCTGTATACTGCAAAAGAAGGGCCGAAAATAAACGCAGATACAATTATGTTGTGCTAAAATAAACACATTTGAACTAAATTAATAATCATTTTCTAAAATAAACTGTCAATAAAATTTAAGTGCTAAAGAAAAACAGCTACACCACTTTAGTCATAATTTTTGCACTTTAGAAACGTCTTGATGACTTCAGCTCCAGACTTCTTCAGTTGGTTTTAATATTGTCATTACTGCCACAAGTGGTGGAACAGAGTATTACAACTGAGTACCACAGCTGAGAAACACATCTCACAGCTTTAGGCCAGTCTTTTTCAACATTTTTTCAGCCAAGGCACATTTTTTGCGTTGACAAAATGTGGAGGCACACCACCAGCAGAAATCATTAAAAAACGAAACTCAGTTGACAGTAAAAAGTTGTTGTCGCAATTGTTGGATATGACTTTAAAGCAGTGGTCTCCAACCACCGGGCTGCGGCCCGATACCGGACCACGGACCGATTGGTACCGGGCCGCACAAGAAATAAAAAAATTAAATAATAAAAAAGTTTATTCCATCCATCCATCCATCCATCTTCTTCCGCTTATCCGAGGTCGGGTCGCGGGGGCAGCAGCTTAAGCAGGGAAGCCCAGACTTCCCTCTCCCCAGCCACTTCGTCCAGCTCCTCCCGGGGGATCCCGAGGCGTTCCCAGGCCAGCCGGGAGAGATAGTCTTCCCAGCGTGTCCTGGGTCTTCCCCGTGGCCTCCTACCGGTCGGACGTGCCCGAAACACCTCCCTAGGGAGGCGTTCGGGTGGCATCCTGACCAGATGCCCGAACCACCTCATCTGGCTCCTCTCCATGTGGAGGAGCAGCGGCTTTACTTTGAGTTCCTCCCGGATGGCAGAGCTTCTCACCCTATCTCTAAGGGAGAGCCCCGCCACTCGGCGGAGGAAACTCATTTGGGCCGCTTGTACCCGTGATCTTGTCCTTTCGGTCATGACCCAAAGCTCATGACCATAGGTGAGGATGGGAACGTAGATCGACCGGTAAATCGAGAGCTTTGCCTTCCGGCTCAGCTCCTTCTTCACCACAACGGATCGATACAGCGTCCGCATTACTGAAGACGCCGCACCGATCCGCCTGTCGATCTCACGATCCACTCTTCCCCCACTCGTGAACAAGACTCCGAGGTACTTGAACTCCTCCACTTGGGGCAAGATCTCCTCCCCAACCCGGAGATGGCACTCCACCCTTTTCCGGGCGAGAACCATGGACTCGGACTTGGAGGTGCTGATTCCCATCCCAGTCGCTTCACACTCGGCTGCGAACCGATCCAGTGAGAGCTGAAGATCCTGGCCAGATGAAGCCATCAGGACCACATCATCTGCAAAACGCAGAGACCTAATCCTGCAGCCACCAAACCAGATCCCCTCAACGCCTTGACTGCGCCTAGAAATTCTGTCCATAAAAGTTATGAACAGAATGGGTGACAAAGGGCAGCCTTGGCGGAGTCCAACCCTCACTGGAAACGTGTCCGACTTACTACCGGCAATGCGGACCAAGCTCTGACACTGATCATACAGGGAGCGAACTGCCACAATAAGACAGTCCGATACCCCATACTCTCTGAGCACTCCCCACAGGACTTCCCGAGGGACACGGTCCAATGCCTTCTCCAAGTCCACAAAGCACATGTAGACTGGTTGGGCAAACTCCCATGCACCCTCAAGGACCCTGCCCAGAGTATAGAGCTGGTCCACAGTTCCACGACCAGGACGAAAACCACACTGTTCCTCCTGAATCCGAGGTTCGACTATCCGGCGTAGCCTCCGCTCCAAAAAAAGTTTATTTTATTTTATTTTTTTAATTAAAAACACAATATATACATGATATATATCCATATAGATCAATACAGTCTGCAGGGATACAGTCCGTAAGCACACCTGATTGTATTTCTTAATGAAAAAAATAAAAATACACCCCCAAATTTTCAAGCATTGACCCAAATTTTCAAGCGTTGACCGGTCCGCAGCTACAAAAAGGTTGGGGACCACTGCTTTAAAGCATAACAAAGCATGCATCACTACAGCTCTTGTCTCAAAGTAGGTGTACTGTCACCACCTGTCACATCACACCCTGACTTATTTGGACTTTTTTTTATGTTTTCCTGTGTGTGTAGTGTTTTACTTCTTGTCTTGCGCTCCTATTTTGGTGGCTTTTTCTCTTATTTTGGTATTTTCCTTTGAGCGATATTTCCCGCATCTACTTTGTTTTAGCAATCAAGAATATTTCACTTGTTTTTATCCTTCTTTGTGGGGACATTGTTGATTGTCATGTCATGTCCGGATGTACTTTTGTCTTTGCACCACAGTAAGTCTTTGCTGTCGTCCAGCATTCTGTTTTTGTTGACTTTGTAGCCAGTTCAGTTTTAGTTTCGTTCTGCATAGCCTTCCCTAAGCTTCAATGCCTTTTCTTAGGGGCACTCACCTTTTTGTTTATTTTTGGTTTAAGCATTAAGACACCTTTTTACCAATTAGCTACCTGCTGCCACCTACCGATATGGAAGAGTATTACACGGTTACTCTGCCGAGCTCTAGACAGCACCGACACTCAACAACAACACATCATTTGCAGACTATAATTACTGCTTTGCAAAAAATATTTTTAACCCAAATAGGTCAAATTGGATCATCACAGTGGTTGAAAAACACTGATTTAGAGTACAGCCACATTTCCAATATTCCTTCACTTTCACTTACCATTATTTATTTTTGATCTTGCCTGTAGTTCTGGTGAGAATGCTGAGTGTCTAGTATGTTGACTGTCAAACTCTAAAAATGTTCCTTGATTTTAAAACAAAGAACCTAACTGGATTTTTTTTTTTTACCACCAAGATCCAAGAGCGAGGTATTATGTCACAGTGACATCATCTGAAAGCTTTTAGCAAGCATCCAATCAGATTGCTCTAATGTCACATCCTGCTCACGTACTATCTAGGGAGTGCTATGATGTGCTGTGATCCATTAAGCGCTCTCACTGTCGACGGTGCATGTCTCAAAAGCATTAGAGTGCAAGACTAATCTGCTGTTGAAAGCCAACAATGTTGAAACTAACTTTTGCCTTACCTCTACCCCGCTCAGCTAAACCCTTCACCAAGGCCTCCTCTCCGCCCCGGACAGGATCGGGAGCCGTCGCCAAGACCGCGTTGTCGTCCAACGAGTACGACTGCAGTCAAGATGCCGAGGCGGCCCACATGGCAGCGACGGCCATCCTCAACCTGTCCACTCGCTGCTGGGAAAGACCCGAGACCCTCAGCGCCAACCCCAGGGAGCCCTGCACCGAGGTACGCCAACTTTCTTGTCTTCATCATTTCCTCAGTTGAAGGGAAAATGCACTTCAGGGGGGGAATTTTGACCAACAAGAACACACTTTTTTTCTGCATTCTACAGAGTGAAAAACTGCTAGCACAAGGCGGCTACCAATGCAGGTCATTCACCTATTTCGCCCATTAAAAATCCCTCCATTGCTTCAAAGTTGGGCTCTCCTGGGATATCCATTTCCTAGTAATGCTCTTTTTACAAGTCATGACTTTTTTTCAGCCAGTCCTGAGGTACATGTCCCAAAAACATAGTCTTACTTTCGAGCAATGGATGGAAATCACAATGGACATGGAGAAGATAACTGCCTTTATACATTATGCATTCTGGGACAACTATGTCACCAGCTAGTAGTGATGGGTTGATGAGGCGTCATGAAGCGTTTCGACACATTGCAAAACTGTATTGATACTGTGTCGATACCGTGTCACTAAATACTGACATCTGCTGGACATGAAAAATCCCTACAGGCAACCTATGGACCGACTCAACTGACACTGATTTGATGCCCTAGTACAGGGGTCACCAACCTTTTTGAAACCAAAAACTACTTCTTGGGTACTGATTAATGCGAAGGGCTACCAGTTTGATACACACTTAAATAAATAAATATATTGTCATTTGTAAGTTACACGTAAGTGTCATTTAAACAACAATACCTAGATAAATAAATTTATATATATAAAAAAATGGGTATTTCTGTCTGTCATTCCGTCGTACATTTTTTTTTCCCTTTTATGGAAGGTTTTTTGTAGAGAATAAATGATGAAAAAAACACTTAATTGAACGGTTTAAAAGAGGAGAAAACACGAAAAAAATTAAAATAAAATTTTGAAACATAGTTTATCTTCAATTTCGACTCTTTAAAATTCAAAATTCAACCGACAAAAAGAAGAGAAAAACTAGCTAATTTGAATCTTTTTGAAAAAATTAAAAAAAAGAATTTATGGAACATCATTAGTAATTTTTCCTGATTAAGATACATTTTAGAATTTTGATGACATGTTTTAAATTGGTTAAAATACAATCTGCACTTTGTTAGAATATTTAACAAATTGGACCAAGCTATATTTCTAACAAAGACAAATCAGTATTTCTTCTAGATTTTCCAGAACAAAAATGTTAAAAGAAATTCAAAATAATTTGAAATAAGATTTAAATTTGATTCTACGGATTTTCTAGATTGGCCAGAATCATTTTTTTGAATTTTAAAGAAGAAGAAATATTTCACAAATATTCTTCATCGAAAAACCAGAAGCTAAAATATTTATTATTCTTTACAATAAAAAAAAAAAAATTACTTGAACATTGATTTAAATTGTCAGGAAAGAAGAGGAAGAAATTTAAAAGGTAAAAAGGTATATTTGTTTAAAAATCCTAAAATCATTTTTAAGGTTGTATTTTTTCTCTAAAATTGTATTTCTAAAAGTAATAAGAAGCAAAGTAAAAAATAAATGAATTTATTTAAACAAGTGAAGACCCATCCATCCATCCATTTTCTACCGCTTATTCCAAGTGAAGACCAAGTCTTTAAAATATTTTCTGGGATTTTCAAATTCTATTTGAGTTTTGTCTCTTTTAGAATTAAAAATGTCGAGCAAAGCGAGACCAGCTTGCTAGTAAATAAATACAATTTAAAAAATAGAGGCAGCTCACTGGTAAGTGCTGCTCTTTGAGCTATTTTTAGAACAGGCCAGCGGGCGACTGATCTGGTCCTTACGGGCTACCTGGTGACCGCGGGCACCGCGTTGGTGACCCCTGCCCTAGTATATACAATAATATAAACCAAGTCATTGTATTTCATTTAGGATTATTTCATATCTTCATTTAAATAAAAATATATTTTTATCTTTTTTAGATACAGTCAATAAATAATGTGAACATGTATCATAACATGGAAATCTAAGAGAACGTGTTGTGGATGATTGTGGACTGGGAATTTTTTTAATTTTATTTTTTTATAAATTTTTATAAAAAAAAAAAAAAAAATGTTTTCCCGACGTATTACATTTTAGACAATTTCTCTTCTTAGTTATTATTTCTCCGGCTGTAGAAAAGAGCCGCTCACAGGGCACAGAGGAGGCGTCAGTGCGACACAGTTGGCGTATCGGTCACGTGACCAAAACAGCTCATGATCGGTCACGTGACTTTCTAAAAGCGGTACGCGCACCGACACAGGGTTTTGCTCTATGAGCTCGACGCATGCGCCGATGCATCGGTGTTGCCGGACCCATCACTACCAGCTAGACATAGGTAACAATCATTGCACAATAAAACAGCACATTTGTCAATATAAAGAAGTATCAAATCATTATAGTTGCATGTTACTCACACACACTTCTAGGTCAGGGGTCGGCAACACAAAATGTTGAGACATATTGGACCAAACATACAAAAACAAATCTGTCTGGGGCCGCAAAAAACTAAAAGCCATATTACATACAGATAGTGTGTCATGAGATATAAATTGAATTAAGAGGACTTAAAGGAAACTAAATGAGCTCAAATATAGCTACAAATGAGGCATAATGATGCAATATGTACATATAGCTAGCCTAAATAGCATGTTAGCATCGATTAGCTTGCAGTCATGCAGTGACCAAATATGTCTGATTAGCACTCCACACAAGTCAATAACATCAACAAAACTCACCTTTGTGCCTTCATGCACAACGTTAAAAGTTTGGTGGACAAAATGAGACAGAAAAAGAAGTGGCATAAAACACGTCCTAGAAAGTCGGAGAAAGTTGTACATGTAAACAAACTGCGGTGAGTTCAAGGACCGCCAAAATTAGTAGGACAAAACGGCGCTCGCCAAATACTCTAATCAGTGAAGCATGTTTAATATAAACAGTGTGCTTTATAACAATTAGGGAGGGTTGTGCTACACAAACCATATTAACACAAAAAATATATTATTTTCCCTTCATCTTTTTCCATTTTTCATACATTTTTGAAAAAGCTCCAGAGGGCCACTAGGGCGGCGCTAAAGAGCTAGAGCCGCCAGTTGCCGACCCCCGCTAGGCAGATGCCTTTTAGAGAGTATCTAGTATTAAACGTGTCCGCATCATTCATTTTGCTGCATTTTGAGCTTAACTTTGTGAATTATTGTGAGTTATTATGAATTATGGTCTCCACTTCAACATAAAGACAGCAGAAATCCATTCCAGATGGTTAATAATAAAAAGGTTAGTGTGTCGCCCCCCCCCCCATACAGTAGGGATGATATGCCCCATAAGCCTGACATTAATTTCTCGAATTGTACTGCTTTAGAAAAACATTTTTTTTATAAGGATTACAAAAGCGTCCATCATTGAGGTGTCCTCGGGGGTGTTTTTCAGAACAGCCTGGTCCTGTTTTCACAGCGTCAAGGCCGTTCGAGGGAGTCAAATCGTAGATTAGGATGTTTGTTTTCCCGCGAGCAGACAATGCAATGACTTGTCTGTTCTATTCGTCCATGCTGGCTTCTCTCATATTCAATTCAATGTTCCTTTTCATCAAGCTTCTCCATGATGTGATCCATCTTGCGATTCAGTTCAGAAATCGCCACAGTGCCCAAACCAGCCTTTGGACTCCTTGAGTGGCTGCCATCGTCTTACGAATTTGACGATACATCAGAGCAATGCCCAGCCCAATCAGCAGGTGCCCCGCGATCACGGTTCCAAATAGGTAGATGTCTTCCACGTCCTCGATGGAAAGGACTGAGAGGCACATGATTCTCCATTTATCCCAGGAATCTCTCACGAACCCCGCAGCAATGGTAGACAGGCTCCCCCAAACCTCTTTTCCTCGTCGAAAAGATTTTGTCAATTGCGTCGAGAGTCCAGCTGATCATATCCATGTCTGATGTTTAGATTTGAGGACAGCGCAAAGAAAGAGGCTTTAAAAAAGTTCAGACAAGACAAAAACAAAGAGAGCAAGCAGGGAGAAGAGGGGGCGGAAAGAAATGGGACCGCCCAGAAAAGTCTATTTATCTATCAACAATACCTAAAAGTAGTTTGACCGTGTCCGCGCTCAGTGCTGAGTCGGCAATCAGGCGTCATGTCAAGCCCCGAAACTTGGCACCGTTGGATTTTACGCTAAAAAAGTACAAGATTGGGTACCCGTCCCTACAGCTAATACATGTGATCAGTATCGGTGTCAGCCCATCTCACTCATTAATGATCAATATCAAAACTGGCTGCATAAAACCTTGATTGGAACATCCTCATAAAAAAATCAGTAAAGATCTCCACTCACTTGGATGCGGACAGATGGGATGGTTGTATCTTTCAGCACTCCTTGAGGTTGTGGCTTGTGCAGCCCTTTGAGACACTCATGATTTAGGGCTATATAAGTAAACGTTGATTGATTGATTGATCTTTTTTGTTGCCTAGTTGCCGAGTGTCTTGGTCGTCCATTTCCAGGAGCCTGACATTGAAGTGGACGAGAACGGCACCTTGGACCTCAGCATCAAGAAGAGCAAGAGAGAGAGCGTGCAGTCACCGGAGCCTTCGTCGTCCTCGTCCTCGTCCTCTCAGCACGCGGGAGGAGGTGCGTTATCTCAGGGCCACACCCAACCTGAGTGGGAGGGGCCGCTGGACTTCACCAAGTCAAGCAGCTTGAAGGAAGAAGGCCACGATGAGGTACTAACTCTCAAATCACACTCAACAAAAACAGTTTTTCTGCTTATGCGAAAGGCATTAAACCAGTCAGTATTTGTCCCTGCCCACGCATGCATTGTCACTTCCTGCTCAGGGGCCTAGTGGTTAGAGAGTCCGCCCTGAGATGGGTAGGTCGTGAGTTCAAACCCCGGCCGAGTCATACCAAAGACTATAAAAATGGGAGCCATTACCTCCCTGGTCGGCACTCAGCATCAAGGGTTGGAATTGGGGGTTAAATCACCAAAAATGATTACCGGGCACGGCCACCGCTGCAAAGTTCCTTAAGGCTCTGGATGCTGTGGGGCTGTCTTGGTTGACAAGACTCTGCAGCATCACGTGGACATCGGGGGCGGTACCTCTGGATTGGCAGACCGGGGTGGTGGTTCCTCTCTTTAAGAAGGGGAACCGGAGGGTGTGTTCTAACTATCGTGGGATCACACTCCTCAGCCTTCCCGGTAAGGTCTATTCAGGTGTACTGGAGAGGAGGCTACGCCGGATAGTCGAACCTCGGATTCAGGAGGAACAGTGTGGTTTTCGTCCTAGTCGTGGAACTGTGGACCAGCTCTATACTCTGGGCAGGGTCCTTGAGGGTGCATGGGAGTTTGCCCAACCAGTCTACATGTGCTTTGTGGACTTGGAGAAGGCATTCGACCGTGTCCCTCGGGAAGTCCTGTGGGGAGTGTTCAGAGAGTATGGGGTATCGGACTGTCTGATTGTGGCGGTCCGCTCCCTGTATGATCAGTGCCAGAGCTTGGTCCGTATTGCCGGCAGTAAGTCGGACACGTTTCCAGTGAGGGTTGGACTTCGCCAAGGCTGCCCTTTGTCACCCATTCTGTTCTGAACTTTTATGGACAGAATTTCTAGGCGCAGTCAAGGCGTTGAGGGGATCTGGTTTGGTGGCTGCAGGATTAGGTCTCTGCTTTTTGCAGATGATGTGGTCCTGATGGCTTCCTCCGGCCAAGATCTGCAGCTCTCACTGGATCGGTTCGCAGCCGAGTGTGAAGCGACTGGGATGAGAATCAGCACCTCCAAGTCCGAGTCCATGGTTCTCGCCCGGAAAAGGGTGGAATGCCATCTTCGGGTTGGGGAGGAGACCCTGCCCCAAGTGGAGGAGTTCAAGTACCTCGGAGTCTTGTTCACGAGTGAGGGAAGAGTGGATGGTGAGATCGACAGGCGGATCGGTGCGGCGTCTTCAGTAATGCGGCCGCTGTATCGATCCGTTGTGGTGAAGAAGGAGCTGAGCCGGAAGGCAAAGCTCTCAATTTGCCGGTCGATCTACGTTCCCATCCTCACCTATGGTCATGAGCTTTGGGTTATGACCGAAAGGACAAGATCACGGGTACAAGCGGCGGAAATGAGTTTCCTCCGCCGGGTGGCGGGGCTCTCCCTTAGAGATAGGGTGAGAAGCTCTGTCATCCGGGGGGAGCTCAAAGTAAAGCCGCTGCTCCTCCACATGGAGAGGAGCCAGATGAGGTGGTTCGGGCATCTGGTCAGGATGCTACCCGATCGCCTCCCTCGGGAGGTGTTTAGGGCACGTCCGACCGATAGGAGGCCACGGGGAAGACCCAGGACACGTTGGGAAGACTATGTCTCCCGGCTGGCCTGGGAACGCCTCGGGATCCCCCGGGAGGAGCTGGACGAAGTGGCTGGGGAGAGGGAAGTCTGGGCTTCCCTGCTTAGGCTGCTGCCCCCGCGACCCGACCTCGGATAAGCGGAAGAAGATGGATACACACATACATATATATATATGTATATATATATATATATACACACACACACTCACACACATAGTCTATACATAAATACGAAATACAAAAAATTATACATATTATATTAATTAATTAAAATTAATTATATTATAATTGGATATTAAGAGTATGTGAAAGCTGGAGTCCTACCTTGTTTACTTCTGTGACGACCTTCTTCAAGTTTTGTAATCAATCAGAAATATAAAGCAGCTAAAACGTGCCAAACATGGATAGTGTGGAGAGAGTTTTTTTGCATTTTTCCCATCATGCATAGCAGGGGGTTTAAATGGGTGTTGTCACGGCCAGGGTGCATTCCAATGCGCCCCTATCTTTGCGTCCTGACGAGCCCACCGCGGGCCACGCCCGCAGGCGCTCTCTCTCCCCTGCGGACGTGCCTCCTCGCGTCTGCAGACAATCTGCAATCTGCACACCTGCCCGTGATGAGCGAGCTGCCTTCATAAGCCGGCACAACCTGCCATCCCGGGCCGGAATATAACCACCTGTTCGCGTCAATACCCTCTGTCGCCTGGAAAGTGAGCTGTGCATCTCACGTTTCCCTGGATCTCCCTCTAGACTCTGACTGCCTCCCTCGATCCTTGACTTCCCCCGCTTTGGACTCGGACCTGTAGACGTCTCTCTCCCCTGGACTTCCTCGTCTCTCGTTCGACATTTACAGTAACACTCAACAGCTAATCTACACACATAGTCTCACACCATACACACTCTTGGATTTTGTCACACTCCATTTCCTTAGTTAGTATATTTAGTATTGTTTGATTATTATATATATACTATAATATATATAATAAAATACTTAGAGCTATACTGCCCCCTGGTGTCTGTGTCATCATCTCCCCTCTGTTAAACCATAACAGGTGTAATTTCGAATTGTGTGCTGTGCTTAGACACGTTTTATAATGTCCAGGAAGTTCAGTGAGCAGGTTATGTTCTGCGTGACCATGTGTGTTGACTTTTTATGTTGGTTTATTTGAATTTGTTTTCTGCACCATGACTAGGGAAGGTTGTTTGGATTGCGTCATACAAGTAATTGCTGTGCATTATTGAAAATTAAGTTATTTACTTTTGCTGGCCACCAAATGGTGACAAAATGGCAGTTATTAGACCATTGGCTATTTGTATATGAAATGCAAACATTGTGCCTGACCAAATTGCTTATTGGACTTGGACCTGCTTTAAATAGATGTGAGAGATTTGTGACTTTATTAAAAAGATCTTTTTGAGTTCAGCTCATGAAAATAGGAGCAAAAACAAAAGTGATGCATGCATATTTTTGTAGAGAATAAATGCATGCAAAGCCATTCATGGATTCATTCCTGGGCATCTTGTCACCAGGTGGATTATACAGTCACCTCATACACTTCATCCGACGTTGAGGACGAGGACCAGGAGAACTTGGAGGACAGGAAGTACCCTGGGGAAGTTACTACCAGCAGCTTTAAGGTCAAGTTTTCACCTAAAGACTGCAAAAAAGACATTCTTGTGTAAGTAAAACTACTAAACAACTCCCCGATCCATCACTAAAATGTTGCAAATTAAAACCAGAGTACAAAGGAGCATAAGCAGGGGCGGCTTATTAGACATTAGGCCTGATCTACCTAGTGTTTGTGTGTATGTACTTGCAAACTTGATAGTCACCTAGTAAGCTTGTAGGCTGAGGTTTGCGTCTCCCGAAATAAGCTCATGCAACCCATTTAGCCTCCTCATCTTCATGAAGATGCAGAATATATGCAGATAATTACAACGCGCACAACACTTGGAGGGAGACATTCACTGTAATTATTTAGCGTCCGGCATGTGATTTTTAACAAGCCTAAAACCGTTGCAGCCGCTGTTTTCGCGTCTATATTTAGCACGTTTGATAACTGGCACAGTTAGGAATAAATGGCTGCGGCATTGTGTAAATATATGTATGTAATGTAGTAACATTCATAATAACATGTAATATATACATGATGTAAGTATATATGTCATGTAGTAACATTCATAATAACATGTATTATATACATGATGTAAGTATATATGTCATGTAGTAACATTCATAATAGCATGTAATATATACATGATGTAAGTATATATGTCATGTAGTAACATTCATAATAACATGTAATATATACATGATGTAAGTATATATGTCATGTAGTAACATTCATAATAACATGTAATATATACATGATGTAGGTATATGTCATGTAGTATCTAGTAACATTCATAATAACATGTAATATATACATGATGTAGGTATATGTCATGTAGTAACATTCAAAATAACATGTAATATATACACATGATGTAAGTATATTAGTCATGTAGTAACATTCATAATAACATGTAATATATACATGATGTAAGTATATATGTCATGTAGTAACATTCATAATAACATGTAATATATACATGATGTAAGTATATATGTCATGTAGTAACATTCATAATAACATGTAATATATACATGATGTAAGTATATATGTCATGTAGTAACATTCATAATAACATGTAATATATACATGATGTAAGTATATATGTCATGTAGTAACATTCATAATAACATGTCATATATACATGATGTAAGTATATATGTCATGTAGTAACATTCATAATAACATGTAATATATACATGATGTAAGTATATATGTCATGTACTAACATTCATAATAACATGTAATATATACATGATGTAAGTATATATGTCATGTAGTAACATTCATAATAACATGTCTTATATACATGATGTAAGTATATATGTCATGTAGTAACATTCATAATAACATGTAATATATACATGATGTAAGTATATATGTCATGTAGTAACATTCATAATAACATGTAATATATACATGATGTAAGTATATATGTCATGTAGTAACATTCATAATAACATGTAATATATACATGATGTAAGTATATATGTCATGTAGTAACATTCATAATAACATGTAATATATACATGATGTAAGTATATATGTCATGTAGTAACATTCATAATAACATGTAATATATACATGATGTAAGTATATATGTCATGTAGTAACATTCATAATAACATGTAATATATACATGATGTAAGTATATATGTCATGTAGTAACATTCATAATAACATGTAATATATACATGATGTAAGTATATATGTCATGTAGTAACATTCATAATAACATGTAATATATACATGATGTAAGTATATATGTCATGTAGTAACATTCATAATAACATGTAATATATACATGATGTAAGTATATATGTCATGTAGTAACATTCATAATAACATGTAATATATACATGATGTAAGTATATACTCTATGTAATGTAGTAACATTCATAATAACATGTAATATATACATGATGTAAGTATATATGTCATGTAGTAACATTCATAACAACATGTAATATATACATGATGTAAGTATATATGTCATGTAGTAACATTCATAACAACATGTAATATATACATGATGTAAGTATATATGTCATGTAGTAACATTCATAATAACATGTAATATATACATGATGTAAGTATATATGTCATGTCATAACATTCATAATAACATGTAATATATACATGATGTAAGTATATATGTCATGTAGTAACATTCATAATAACATGTAATGTATACATGATGTAAGTATATATGTCATGTAGTAACATTCATAATAACATGTAATATATACATGATGTAAGTATATATGTCATGTAGTAACATTCATAATAACATGTAATACATACATGATGTAAGTATATATGTCATGTAGTAACATTCATAATAACATGTAATGTATACATGATGTAAGTATATATGTCATGTAGTAACATTCATAATAACATGTAATATATACATGATGTAAGTATATATGTCATGTAGTAACATTCATAATAACATGTAATACATACATGATGTAAGTATATATGTCATGTAGTAACATTCATAATAACATGTAATACATACATGATGTAAGTATATATGTCATGTAGTAACATTCATAATAACATGTAATATATACATGATGTAAGTATATATGTCATGTAGTAACATTCATAATAACATGTAATAAATACATGATGTAAGTATATATGTCATGTAGTAACATTCATAATAACATGTAATATATACATGATGTAAGTATATATGTCATGTAGTAACATTCATAATAACATGTCATATATACATGATGTAAGTATATATGTCATGTAGTAACATTCATAATAACATGTCATATATACATGATGTAAGTATATATGTCATGTAGTAACATTCATAATAACATGTCATATATACATGATGTAAGTATATATGTCATGTAGTAACATTCATAATAACATGTAATATATACATGATGTAAGTATATATGCCATGTAGTAACATTCATAATGACATGTAATATATACATGATGTAAGTATATATGTCATGTAGTAACATTCATAATAACATGTCATATATACATGATGTAAGTATATATGTCATGTAGTAACATTCATAATAACATGTAATATATACATGATGTAAGTATATATGTCATGTAGTAACATTCATAATATCTAATATTTACATTTTCATTTACATATTAATTTTAAGCATACGACAACATATCAATTTCACAGGCGCATCACAACGTTTGTTATGTCATACAACAACTACAACTACAACAACAACAACAACTACTAATCATGCAGACTTTGCGAAAGCCCAAAAAGACTACATTGGGACAAAGAATCATCTTAAAACCTTATCTTTTTTAGCCTGAATATAAGGAGGATGAGCTCCACATTTTAGAAGCTGTCTGCTAAACAGACCCAGCTGTCATAAATGTAGCAGTATTGCTAAGTGCTGAACAAGAAATACAAACATAATAAAACAAGCACTTACTGTACAATGTCTGCCCTCACTGGGATGCCGACTGACGGGATGTTTATATCTTCCCGTTTAGATGAAGAATTAATACTAATTCTTGCGCAGGTTAAAATAAATAAAAAATGAAACAAGCGTCTTTTCGTGTCTTTTTCACCATCTCCGGGTGTAAGTTGGATGTCAAAGTTGGTCAACTTCTTGGTTTATGTCCACAACATTCTACTATCCAGGTGCGAGGCATGGTTTAGACTCCAAAATAACTTTCACCAACTCAGAGGCAATGCAGCAGCTCACCGGTTCGATACGTCAATATAGCAGAATAAGCTAGTTATTAAGCTTTAATAAGCTAGCTCTCTGAGTTAGCGATTATATTAACAATATCGCTAATACTTGCTTATTATTCAGGGCACAAAATGCAAATTAAGCATCGTTGGAGGTTTTTGTATGTTTTTTAGAGGGCTTTACGGGCGGAATAGTGTATGTATATATATATATATATATATATATATATATATATATATATGGTTTATTTGAAATAGGGACAGATACAGAAACATAGATATCTGAAACAGTTATCCAATGTATGCATCATAGTGTTTGTAGCCAAAGCTCATTTACAACACTTGTCCCCAACAACAACAACACCACCAGCAAGAACAACAACACCAACAACACCAACACCACCACCAACAACAACACCAACAACAACACCAACAACAACAACACCACCACCACCAGCAACAACAACACCACCCGCAACAATAACACCCCGAGCAACAACAACACCAACAACAACAACAACAACACCAACAACAACACCACCACCACCAACAGCAACACCAACACCACCAACAACAATGCCAACAACAACACCCACCAACAACAACAACACCAACACCAACAACACCACCAGCAACACCACCACCAACAACACCATCAACAACAACAACACCAACACCAACAACACCACCAGCAACACCACCACCAACAACACCATCAACAACAACAACACCAACAACAACACCACCAACATCACCAACAACAACAACACCACATTTACAACACTTGTCCCCAACAACAACAACAACACCACCACCAACAACAACACCACCAGCAATAACAACAACACCCCGAGCAACACCACCAACACCACCACCAACGTCAACACCATCAACAACAACACAACCAACAACAACACCAACAACGCCAACAACAACAACACCACCACCAACAACAACAACACCACCACCAGCAACACCAGCAACAACACCACCACCAACAACACCATCAACAACAACAACACCAACAACAACAACAACACATTTACAACACTTGTCCCCAACAACAACACCACCAGCAATAACAACAACACCCCGAGCAACAACACCACCACCACCAACAACAACACCAACAACAACAACACCACCACCACAACACCAACACCCACAACAACAACACCAACAACAACAACAACACCAACAACAACAACAACACCAACAACAACACCACCAACATCACCAACAACAACAACAACACCACATTTACAACACTTGTCCCCAACAACAACAACAACACCACCACCAACAACAACACCAACAACAACACCACCAGCAATAACAACAACACCCCGAGCAACACCACCAACACCACCACCAACGGCAACACCATCAACAACAACACAACCAACAACAACACCAGCAACGCCAACAACAACAACAACACCACCACCACCAACAACAACAACACCACCAGCAACACCAGCAACAACACCATCAACAACAACAACACCAACAACAACAACAACAACACCACATTTACAACACTTGTCCCCAACAACAACAACACCACCAATAACAACAACACCCCGAGCAACAACACCACCAACAACACCAACAACACCAACAACAACAACACCACCACCACAACACCAACACCCACAACAACAACACCACCAACAACAACAACAACAACAACACCAACAACAACAACACCACCACCACCACCAACACAGATCTAACATCATTAAAAATAGGAAAATAGAAAGAATAAGGCAGAGAGGAGTGGATAATAGTAATAATGCAGACAAAGTGCAAACTAGATAAAAGCCAATAATAATAATAATAATAATAATAACACAGACAAAATGCAGACTAGATAAAAAAAAAATAGTAAAAATGAGTAAAAACTAAACATGGGAACACGATTATTGCTCAACTAGCCACAATTGTGTTAGTTTTTTGAAAGTGACAAGAGCAGGTGTGTCGGGTGGAGAGTTCCAGAGTTGTGGTCCCGTCATTAGCTGACCTTTGCTGGTGTACATTTAGCAGTTAGAATGCATAAAAAAAGAGAAACATTTGTGTTCTTGAAGGATTGTGAATGATAGGCACAATTCCCCCAAAAGGTGCAGTCCCTCATTGAAGTGCTGATTTCAAATCAGTTGATTAGTTTTGTTGTAAGAGAATGTTTATTTGTTGTTGATAATGAAGTGTTTGCACCACACTGTGTGTTGGCACCAGATGTCCCACCCCAGGCTGTGATGGTAGTGGACACATCACTGGCAACTATGCATCCCATCGAAGGTAAGACATCCGCTGACTGTAGAGTCCTAAATGTCAGGTTTGTGGGGATAAATGAATAAATGTGCTCCACTTGACTTTTGTGTCCAAGCAGGCTAACACAAAAAGGTTTTTTTTGAAAGGCTTTTGGATCCAAAACAACAGCGCTGTCTTTCCTATGTCTTGTCAGGCTCTGCTTCATTCAATCTTCCATGCCCCGAATCCTTCTCCTGCTCTGTTTTCTGATAGTTTCTCTCTAATCTTCCAGTCTATCAGGCTGTCCTCTTGCAGATAAATCACTACGGACACTCATGGCTGCCCACTCAGCTGAACTTAAGTATGTGAGCTGTCTTTTGCCTCTCCACCTCATCACGTTCTCTTAACGATTACTTACCTCTCTTTTGAAGTCTTTGATTAATAGCCGATAGGATGTCCTATTCATTTTTGTTCAAGTTCCAAATATATGACTTTTGAGAAGATGTAGCGCATGTAAGTGAGACAGTTACATCTTACACGACTTAGGTGTCCAACTCCTGGCTGTGATGGATCAGGCCATATCACAGGAAACTATGCCTCGCATAGAAGGTATAAACTCTTCTTCTTCTGTACTCCACCTCCTTTTTCTGGACGCTTCTTCAGTCAGCTGCTCTGTGTTCCTCTCTGGCAGTTTGTCCGGGTGCCCTCGAGCCAAGAAAGGTGGAGTCAAATTCAACCCCACAAAGGACGACAAGGAGGACTCTGACTTGCTGCGGTGAGAAACAACCACAACACAACTAACTGTAGACTTGTGATCGACCAGAAGTTGACCTGAACTATAACTGTAGACATGTGATCGACCAGAAGTTGACCTGAACTATAACTGTAGACATGTGATCGACCGGAAGTTCACCTGAACTATAACTGTAGACATGTGATCAAGCAGAAGTTGACCTGAACTATAACTGTAGACATGTGATCGACCGGAAGTTCACCTGAACTATAACTGTAGACATGTGATCAAGCAGAAGTTGACCTGAACTATAACTGTAGACATGTGATCGACCAGAAGTTGACCTGAACTATAACTGTAGACATGTGATCGACCAGAAGTTGACCTGAACTATAACTGTAGACATGTGATCAAGCAGAAGTTCACTGAACTATAACTGTAGACATGTGATCAAGCAGAAGTATACCAGAACTATAACTGTAGACATGTGATCGACCAGAAGTTGACCTGAACTATAACTGTAGACATGTGATCAAGCAGAAGTTGACCTGAACTATAACTGTAGACATGTGATCGACCAGAAGTTGACCTGAACTATAACTGTAGACATGTGATCAAGCAGAAGTTGACCTGAACTATTAACTGTAGACATGTGATCGACCAGAAGTTGACCTGAACTATAACTGTAGACATGTGATCGACCAGAAGTTGACCTGAACTATAACTGTAGACATGTGATCGACCAGAAGTTGACCTGAACTATAACTGTAGACATGTGATCGACCAAAAGTTGACCTAAACTATAACTGTAGACATGTGATCAAGCAGAAGTTCACTGAACTATAACTGGAGACATGTGATCGACCAAAAGTTGACCTGAACTATAACTGTAGACATGTGATCGACCAGAAGTTGACCTGAACTATAACTGTAGACATGTGATCGACCAGAAGTTGACCTGAACTATAACTGTAGACATGTGATCAAGCAGAAGTTGACCTGAACTATAACTGTAGACATGTGATCGACCAGAAGTTGACCTGAACTATAACTGTAGACATGTGATCGACCAGAAGTTGACCTGAACTATAACTGTAGACATGTGATCGACCAGAAGTTGACCTGAATTATAACTGTAGACATGTGATCGACCAGAAGTTGACCTGAACTATAACTGTAGACATGTGATCGACCAGAAGTTGACCTGAACTATAACTGTAGACATGTGATCAAGCAGAAGTTCACTGAACTATAACTGTAGACATGTGATCGACCAGAAGTTGACATGAACTATAACTGTAGACATGTGATCGACCAGAAGTTGACCTGAACTATAACTGTAGACATGTGATCGAGCAGAAGTTCACCTGAACTATAACTGTAGACATGTGATCAAGCAGAAGTTGACCTGAACTATAACTGTAGACATGTGATTGACCAGAAGTTGACCTGAACTATAACTGTAGACATGTGATCAAGCAGAAGTTGACCTGAACTATAACTGTAGACATGTGATCAAGCAGAAGTTGACCTGAACTATAACTGTAGACATGTGATTGACCAGAAGTTGACCTGAACTATAACTGTAGACATGTGATCAAGCAGAAGTTGACCTGAACTATAACTGTAGACATGTGATCGAGTATTTGCATGAAGTACTTAGTACTTGGAGAAGAGTACATAGAGTATTTGCATGAAGTACTTAGTACTTGTAGGTGTGTGCCATTGAGTATTTGCATGAAGTACTTAGTACTCTGCCATAGAGTACTTGCATGAAGTACTTAGTACTCTGAGGTGTGTGCAGGTGTCCTGTGCCCGGCTGTGACAGTCTGGGCCACATCAGCGGCAAGTACGCCACGCACCGCAGCGCTTACGGCTGTCCTCTGGCCGCACGCCGCCAGAAGGAGGGTCTTCTCAATGGCACTCCTTTCTCGTGGAAGACTTTCAAGACCGAGGGCCCCACCTGTCCCACGCCTGGCTGTGACGGCTCCGGACACGCCAATGGCAGTTTTCTCACACACCGCAGGTATCTTTGGACTTTCTCACTACATACACTGCGCCCTCGTACAGTGTCACCCCACGCTCTGAGGAACAAGTTCCACGCCTCCCCATTTATTTTGGCATTCCCTGATTACATAGTTGCAGCTTCTTCTAAGGGAGGGGTCTCATTATGCAGCAGCTGCACTGGGTCATAAACAGTTCAAACAAAAGGTGCTTGGTGCGGTGTCAGGTTTGCCCCCTCTGCTTGTAGATTTTGGGTCCTAATAAGGCCCTTCCTGTGGCTGTCCGGATCTGAGAAACCAACACTTCTACGGCGCATTCCATCACACACAGTGGAGATTTACCAGCTGTCCACCTTTTGCTTGATAAGATCTAAGACAGCTTTCAGTGGATCGTAACTCGGGCAACCTGAACTCATAGAAAAGAAATGGTGTGATAATTTATATACAATTATTCTCACGCTAACTTTGTACGTGACAAACTATTCTGTTTGTGTGCAAAGGCACAAACAAAGTGATGAATTATTCTATGATAGGGCTGAGAACTGTACCACCACGTAAGTGTTAGGGATATTTGATCACCTGTCACAAATATATGAAATGTCAACATTTGTATTTGAATGTAACTTCCTCTCGGCTATCAAGGCGGAAAGAAAATGTCAACACAAGCATGGAAAACAAAGTAAATAAAATCGTCAAATCACATTGAACACTTAACAATAAGCTCTTAAAATGAAAGTACAAAAATCATGAATATGTAAGAAATGCTTCATAAAGAGTAAGGAAATAGTGCAAAGTGTGAAAATGTAAACAGAGAAACCTGAGAAGAACTATTTAGTGGCAGGAAATAACGGCTGTGTAACATGAATTTGCCCTGTTATTCTTATTTAACTATGCAAAGGAATTTTTGTTATGCGTTCATTGTTTAGATATTATTAATATATCGGTCGATGTCGATAATTAGCGACATTTTTTTATGACTTACGGAAAATATATTTGATTAGTAATCTAACCTTCCTGTGATTATAATCCCTCAGCTATCAAGGCAGAAAGGGAATGTCAACACAAGGATGGAAAACAAACAATATCAACAAAATAGCCAAATCACATTTAACTATTTAACTATAAGATCTTAAAATGAAGGTGCAAAAATCATGAATATGTAAGAAATGCTTGATAAAAGTGTAAGGAAATAGTGCAAAGTGTGAAAATGTAAACATAGAAACCTGAGAAGAACTATTTTCTGCAGGTTTAGTGGCAGGAAGTTACAGCTGTGCTCTAAATGGTGAGCTAAGGTGGTGTGGTGTTAGCGGTCTAACTTGCATCATTTACACACCACAATGGTCTGACTACGGTCCCTTTGGGAAAATATTTTTTTATTTCTTTAAAGTGCCATACTGTCCAGGTGACTTTTCCTCTTTTATCCACAATTTCTTCATGTTGACTTCCTCTTCTCACTCCATGCAAAGAATCAAGCAAACGTGATAGTTGATACTGTCACCTGATTGGCTGTTAGCGTGTCACGCCCACTGATCACTTCCTGTGTTGTTCAGTTACAAGTGCCTCTGTTCATGCAACCAACCTTGCTTTCTTCCTCAAATGTATTTTTTTAATTGATATCAATTACGTGTGTTTGACGATACGTATCGATATTGTCTTATCGGCCAACCTTTGAATCGGAGAAAGAAGTGGCAGGCAGCAAATGACCGTCTTTGCCACAAAAGAGCAGGAAAGGTCAAAGTGATGCTAAAAGTAGCCTTTGATCTTTGTAAACCTGGCTACCACTGTACTGTGCTTATTTGATGTGCCGCTTCTCCCAGTCTGTCAGGTTGTCCCAGAGCGCTGGCCACTAAGAAGAAAGCCAGGTTCCCAGGAGACGAGTACATCACGGCCAAGTTCAGAGCCAGTGACGGTACGTGTCCTCCGAGACCTGGCTTGGCCTGGCCTGGCCTGGCCTGGCCTGGCGTGGCGTGACCTGACGTGACCTTGACCTGGTTTTTATGTGTGACTCAGTTCTGGACAACGATGAGGACATCAAGCAACTCAACCAGGAGATCAACCAGCTGACTGAGTCCAACTCAGAGATGGAGGCTGACATGGTCAACTTGCACACGCAGGTCAGTGGAAGGAACCTGACCTTTGAACCCTGTCCTACATCTCTTGGGATTTCTTGTCTGACAATATATCTACAAAATATGTACAATATGACTACAATATATCTACAATATTACTACAATACTACTACAATATGACTACAATATGACTACAATATATCTACAATACTACTACAATATGACTACAATATATCTACAATATTACTACAGTACTACTACAATATGACTACAATATGACTACAATATATCTACAATATTACTACAATACTACTACAATATGACTACAATATGGCTACAATATATCTACAATATTACTACAATACTACTACAATATGACTACAATATATCTACAATATGACTACAATATATCTACAATATTACTACAATATGACTACAATATTGCTAGAATATTACTACAATATTATTACCATATGACTACAATATTACTACAATATGACTACAATATTACTAGAATATTACTACAATATTATTACCATATGACTACAATATTACTACAATAATATTACAACATTACTACAATATTATTACAATAATACTACAATATGACTACCATGACTACAATGCTACTACAATACGACTACAATATGACTACAAAATATCTACAATATTACTACAATATACAATATGACTACAATATTACTAGAATATTACTACAAAATTACAACAATATTACTACAATATGACTACAATATTACTACAATATTATTACAATATTACTACAATATGACTATAATATTACTACAATATGACTACCATGACTACAATACGACTACAATATTACTACAATATATCTACAATATGACTACAATATATATACAATATATCTACAATATGACTACAATATATCTACAATATATCTACAATATGACTACAATATATCTACAATATATCTACAATATGACTAGAATATTACTACAATATTACTACAATATTACTACAATATTATTACCATATGACTACAATATTACTACAATATGACTACAATATTATTACAATATTACTACAATATGACTAGAATATTACTACAATATGACTAGAATATTACTACAATATGACTATCATGACTACAATACTACTACAATACGACTACAATATTACTACAATATGACTACAATATATCTACAATATATGTACAATATGACTACAATATTACTAGAACATTACTAGAATATTACTACAAAATTACTACAATATGACTACAATATTATTACCATATTACTACAATATGACTAGCATATTACTACAATATGACTACAATATTATTACAATATGACTACAATATTACTACAATATGACTAGAATATTACTACAATATGACTACCATGACTACAATACTACTACAATATGACTACAGTATATCTACAATATGACTACAATATATCTACAATATTACTACAATATTATTACCATATGACTACAATATTACTACAATATGACTACAATAATATTACAACATTACTACAATATTACAATATTACTACAATATGACTACCATGACTACAATACTACTACAATACGACTACAATATGACTACAAAATATCTACAATATTACTACAATATATCTACAATATGACTACAATATTACTACAAAATTACTACAATATTACTACAATATGACTACAATATTATTACAATATGACTACAATATTACTACAATATTGTTACAATATTACTGCAATATGACTAGAATATTACTACAATATGACTACCATGACTACAATACGACTACAATATTACTACAATATATCTACAATATGACTACAATATATCTACAATATATCTACAATATGACTACAATATATCTACAATATGACTACAATATATCTACAATATATCTACAATATGACTAGAATATTACTAGAATATTACTACAAAATTACTACAATATTACTACAATATTATTACCATATGACTACAATATTACTACAATATGACTACAAAATTACTACAATATTATTACCATATGACTACAGTATATCTACAATATGACTACAATATTATTACAATATTACTACAATATGACTAGAATATTACTACAATATGACTAGAATATTACTACAATATGACTACCATGACTACAATACTACTACAATATTACTACAATATGACTACAATATATCTACAATATATGTACAATATGACTACAATATTACTAGAACATTACTAGAATATTACTACAAAATTACTACAATATTATTACCATATGACTAGAATATTACTACAATATGACTACAATATTATTACAATATGACTACAATATTACTACAATATGACTAGAATATTACTACAATATGACTACAATATTATTACAATTTGACTACAATATTACTACAATATGACTGGAATATTTCTACAATATGACTACCATGACTACAATACTACTACAATATGACTACAGTATATCTACAATATGACTACAATATTATTACAATTTGACTACAATATTACTACAATATGACTGGAATATTACTACAATATGACTACCATGACTACAATACTACTACAATATGACTACAGTATATCTACAATATGACTACAATATATCTACAATATTACTACAATATATCTACAATATGACTACAATATTACTAGAATATTGCTACAAAATTACTACAATATGACTACAATATTATTACCATATGACTACAATATTACTACAATATGACTACAATATTACTACAATATGACTACAATATTACAATATTACTACAATATTATTACAATATTACTACAATATTACTAGAATATTACTGCAATATGACTACCATGACTACAATACTACTACAATATTACTAGTATATGACTACAATATTACTACAATATGACTACCATATGAATACAATATATCTACAATATTACTGCAATATGACTACAATATTACTGCAATATGACTACAATATGACTACAATATGACTGCAATATGACTACAATATTACTGCAATATGACTACAATGTTGCTGCAATATATCTACAATATGACTACAATATACTGTATCTACAATATTACTACAGTATATCTACAATACATCTCCAATATTACTACAGTATATCTACAATGTTACTACAGTATATCTACAATATTACTACAATATATCTCCAATATTATTACAATTTATCTCCAATATTACTACAGTATATCTACAATATTACTACAATATATCTACAATATTACTACAGTATATGTACAATATTACTATAAATAGGACTACAATATATCTACAATATGACTGCAATATTCCTACAATATATCTACAATATTGCCACAATATATCTACAATATTACTACAGTACATCTACAATATTACGACAGCATATCTACAATATTACTACAATATATCTATAATATATCTCCAATATTACTACAATATATATATAATATTACTACAGTATATCTACAATATTACTACAATATATCTACAATATTACTACAATATATCTACAATATTACTCAGTTTATCTACAATATATATACACAATATTACTACAGTGTATCTACAATATTACTACAATATATCTACAATATTACTACAATATATCTCCAATATTACTCAGTTTATCTACAATATATATACACTTTTACATTTAATTTTTTTTTTCAAGGTTGAAAATGATTTTAGAGGTAAACAAATGATTTTCAAGGTACATTTTTTTTTTCAAGATAACATTTTTTTTTCAAGGTACATTTTTTTTTTCAAGGTAGAATTTTTTTTTCAAGGTAAAAAATGATTTTCAAGGTAAAAAATTTTTTTCAAGGTAAAATTTTTTTTTCAAGGTTAATGATTTTCAAGGTAAAAAAAAATTTGTTCAAGGTAAATTTTTTTTCAAAGTTACAAATGATTTTCAAGGTAAAACAAATGATTTTCAAGGTAAAAAAAAAATTTCAAGGTAAATTTTTTTTTTCAAGGTTAAAAATGATTTTCAAGGTAAACAAATGATTTTCAAGGTAAAAAAAAAAATTTCAAGGTAAAAATTTTTTTTCAAGGTAAAATTTTTTTAAGGTAAAAAAATTTTTTCAAGGTAAAAGATTTTTTTGAGGTAAAAAATTTTTTTCAAGGTAAAAAATGATTTTCAAGGTAAACATTTTTTTTCAAGGTAAAAAATTTTTTTCAAGGTTAAAAATGATTTTCAAGGTAAACAAATGATTTTCAAGGTAAAAAAAATGTTCAAGGTAAATTTATTTTTCAAGGTTAAAAATGATTTTCAAGGTAAACAAATGATTTTCAAGGTAAAAAAAAATTTTCAAGGTAAAATTTTTTTTTCAAGGTAAAAATTTTTTTAAGGTAAAAATTTTTTTTCAAGGTAAAAAATGTTTTTGAGGTAAAAATTTTTTTTCAAGGTAGAAAATGATTTTCAAGGTGAACATTTTTTTTCAAGGTAAAAAATTTTTTTCAAGGTTAAAAATGATTTTCAAGGTAAACAAATGATTTTCAAGGTAAAAAATTATTTTCAAGGTAAATTTTTTTTTCAAGGTTAAAAATGATTTTCAAGGTAAACAAATGATTTTCAAGGTAAACATTTTTTTTCAAGGTAACATTTTTTTTCAAGGTTAAAAATGATTTTCAAGGTAAAATTGTTTTTTCAAGGTAAAAAATGATTTTCAAGGTACAAAAAAATTTTCAAGGTAAATTTTTTTTTTCAAGGTAAAAAATGATTTTCAATATTTTTTAATTTTTAAAAAATGTTTTTGAATTTTTTTTTATTTTATTTTTTTTAATTTGTAATTTTTTTTTAAATTTTTTTATTTATTTATTTTTTTTTAATTTTTTAAAACAATTTAAAACAATTTTTAATTTTTTTTAATTTTTTTAAACAATTTTAACAATTAACATTTTTTTTTAGGGTTAGGGTTAAGGTTAGGGTTAGGGTTAGGGTTAAGATTAGGGTTAGGGTTAAGGTTAAGGTTAGGGTTAGGGTTAGGGTTAAGATTAGGGTTAGGGTTAGGTTTAGGGTTAAGATTAGGGTTAAAAATGATTTTCAAGGTAAACAAATGATTTTCAAGGTAAAAAAAAATGTTCAAGATAAAAAAAATTTCAATGTTAAAAATGATTTTCAAGGTAAACAAATGATTTTCAAGGTAAAAAAAAAATTTCAAGGTTAAAAATGATTTTCAAGGTAAGCAAATGATTTTCAAGGTAAAAAAAAATTTTCAAGGTAAAATTTTTTTTTCAAGGTAAAAAATTATTTTCAAGGTAAATTTTTTTTTCAAGGTTAAAAATGATTTTCAAGGTAAACAAATGATTTTCAAGGTAAACATTTTTTTTCAAGGTAACATTTTTTTTCAAGGTTAAAAATGATTTTCAAGGTAAAATTGTTTTTTCAAGGTAAAAAATGATTTTCAAGGTACAAAAAAATTTTCAAGGTAAATTTTTTTTTTCAAGGTAAAAAATGATTTTCAATATTTTTTAATTTTTAAAAAATGTTTTTTAATTTTTTTTTATTTTATTTTTTTTAATTTGTAATTTTTTTTTAAATTTTTTTATTTATTTTTTTTTTTTTAATTTTTTAAAACAATTTAAAACAATTTTTAATTTTTTTTAATTTTTTTAAACAATTTTAACAATTAACATTTTTTTTTAGGGTTAGGGTTAAGGTTAGGGTTAGGGTTAGGGTTAAGATTAGGGTTAGGGTTAAGGTTAAGGTTAGGGTTAGGGTTAGGGTTAAGATTAGGGTTAGGGTTAGGTTTAGGGTTAAGATTAGGGTTAAAAATGATTTTCAAGGTAAACAAATGATTTTCAAGGTAAAAAAAAATGTTCAAGATAAAAAAAATTTCAATGTTAAAAATGATTTTCAAGGTAAACAAATGATTTTCAAGGTAAAAAAAAAATTTCAAGGTTAAAAATGATTTTCAAGGTAAGCAAATGATTTTCAAGGTAAAAAAAAATTTTCAAGGTAAAATTTTTTTTTCAAGGTAAAAATTTTTTTAAGGTAAAATTTTTTTTTCAAGGTAAAAAAATGTTTTTCAAGGTAAAAAATGATTTTCAAGGTAAACATTTTTTTTCAAGGTATCATTTTTTTTTCAAGGTTAAAAATGATTTTCAAAGTAAACAAATGATTTTCAAGGTAAAAAAAAATTTTCAAGGAAAAATGTTTTTTCAATGTTAAAAATGATTTTCAAGGTAAACAAATGATTTTCAAGGTAAAAAAAAAATTTCAAGGTAAAAAATTGTTTTCAAGGTTAAAAATGATTTTCAAGGTAAGCAAATGATTTTCAAGGTAAAAAAAAATTTTCAAGGTAAAATTTTTTTTTCAAGGTAAAAATTTTTTTAAGGTAAAATTTTTTTTTCAAGGTAAGAAAATGTTTTTCAAGGTAAAAAATGATTTTCAAGGTAAAAATTTTTTTTCAAGGTATCATTTTTTTTTCAAGGTTAAAAATTATTTTCAAAGTAAACAAATGATTTTCAAGGTAAAAAAAAATTTTCAAGGAAAAATGTTTTTTCAAGGTTAAAAATGATTTTCAAGGTAAACAAATGAATTTCAAGGTAAAAAAAATGTTTCAAGGTAATATTGTTTTTTCAAGGTAAAAAATGATTTTCAAGGTACAAAAAAATTTTCAAGGTACAAATTTTTTTTCAAGGTAAAAAATGATTTTCAATATTTTTTAATTTTTTTTTACATTTTTTTATTTTTTAAAGTTTTTTATTTTTTAAATTTTTTAAAACAATTTAAAATAATTTAAAACAATTTTTAATTTTTTTTAATATTTTTAAACAATTTTAACAATTAACATTTTTTTTTAGGGTTAGGGTTAGGGTTAGGGTTAGGGTTAAGGTTAGGGTTAGGTTTAGGGTTAGGGTTAGGGTTAAGATTAGGGTTAGGGTTAGGGTAATTTTTTTTTTTTTAAGTTAAAAAAAAGTTAAAAGTTTAAAAAAAAGTTTAAAAAAGTTTTAAAAAAAGTTTAAAAATTTAAAAAATTTAAAAAATTTAAAAAATTTAAAAAATTTAAAAAAATTAAAAAAAATTAAAAATATTAAAACAAAATTTAAAAAATAAAAACATTTTTTTTTTAAATTTAGAAAAAATTAAAACTTTTACAAAAATTTAAAAAACATTTTTTTTAAGTAAAACACAATTTTTTTTTTAAATAAAAAAAATTTTAAAAATTTAAAAATTAAAAAAAAATGTTTTAAGTTAAAACATGATTTTCAAGGTAAAAAATGATTTTCAAGGTAAAAAAAAATTTTCAAGGTAACATTTTTTTTTCAAGGTAACATTTTTTTTCAAGGTAAAAAATTATTTTCAAGGTAAAAAAAATGTTTCAAGGTAAAAAAAAATTCTCAAGGTTAAAAATGATTTTTAAGGTAAACAAATGATTTTCAAGGTAAAAATAAATTTTCAAGGTAACATTTTTTTTTCAAGGTAAAAAATGATTTTCAAGGTAAAAAAAAATTTCAAGGTAAAATTTTTTTAGGGTCCCACCTATAAAAGTGTTCAAAGTCAGTCATATATTAATATTTTTCCATGCTTTAAACGCTTACATTTGTACATCCACTTCAGATCTATTTGTTGATATTAAGTTTTTATTATTTTTGTATGTTTTATACCCTTTTTGGCTAAAAACAGCCTTTTTATTTGGCAAAAACACAAACTGTAATATTTACCTCGGATAAGCGGAAGAAGATGGATGGATGGATGTAATATTTACCCCCAAAGTCAAATATTTGATGTGAAGTGATTGGAGCCTTAAATAGATCAATAATTCATAACAACATGGATTTTAATTCATCAAACATTGTATTGTTCCCATGGTTACACGCCAGCTACAAGATAGCTTTAGATTTATTAGTGCAAGATGTTTTCTTGAGTTGGAAGTGACTGAAATGTTTTATGTTGTAGATCTCTTCCATGGAGAAGAACCTGAAGAGCATGGAGGAGGAGAACCAGCAGATTGAGGAGAAAAACGAGGCCTTGTTTCTAGAATTGTCCGGTCTGAGTCAGGCACTCATTCACAGCCTGGCCAACATCCGCCTGCCCGCCATGGTGAGCACAGTGATGACGTCATCACACCTTATAAGGCAGCATGCATGAAAGACAATACAAAACTAAGTGAAATACGTATAAATGATGATGAAATGTATTGATCAATCACTTGGACCTGAAGACCCTTGCCGCTAACGCCCCTCTACTTAACTTGGAGTTAACACACACGCTTAAGTTAACTTGGAAGTAACTAAAAAAAGCAACAGGAAATAACTAAAAATTAAAGCTGCAAGCAGCGTTGGTCGGGCCTGCGTATTTGGCAGGTGCTAGTCCTAAGTGTCCCAATACTTTTGTCAAGTTTTAGTCCCAATTGTCCCAATACTTTTGTCCAGTGTAAGTGTCCCAATACTTTTGTCCAGTTGCCCAATGCTTTTGTTCAGTGGTAGTAGTAAGTGTCCCAATACTTTTGTCCAGTGGTAGTCCTAAGTGTCCCAATACTTTTGTCTACTTTTAGTCCGAATTGTCCCAATACTTTTGTCCAGTGTACCTACCTTGTCTGCATTGTGTGGGCACGCTGGTGCTTCCTGCTTTTAAGCAGCCATCTTGAGAAAACAGCAGCGCAGCAGCATCAGCGCAGCGGTTCTTTGAAGGCTCATAAAATCAAAACCGGAGCAGTTAGAAAAATTATTTCGATAACTTTTATTTGGAAGGGTTCAATCTCTCCCCTGTGTTAGTTTGAAGCTGAAACGACAAACGCGCGTTTAGTCCATGTCACCATACACCATATACAGGTAAAAGCCAGTAAATTAGAATATTTTGAAAAACTTGATTTATTTCAGTAATTGCATTCAAAAGGTGTAACTTGTACATTATATTTATTCATTGCACACAGACTGATGCATTCAAATGTTTATTTCATTTAATTTTGATGATTTGAAGTGGCAACAAATGAAAATCCAAAATTCCGTGTGTCACAAAATTAGAATATTACTTAAGGCTAATACAAAAAAGGGATTTTTAGAAATGTTGGCCAACTGAAAAGTATGAAAATGAAAAATATGAGCATGTACAATACTCAATACTTGGTTGGAGCTCCTTTTGCCTCAATTACTGCGTTATTGCGGCGTGGCATGGAGTCCATGAGTTTCTGGCACTGCTCAGGTGTTATGAGAGCCCAGGTTGCTCTGATAGTGGCCTTCAACTCTTCTGCGTTTTTGGGTCTGGCATTCTGCATCTTCCTTTTCACAATACCCCACAGATTTTCTATGGGGCTAAGGTCAGGGGAGTTGGCGGGCCTATTTAGAACAGAAATACCATGGTCCGTAAACCAGGCACGGGTAGATTTTGCGCTGTGTGCAGGCGCCAAGTCCTGTTGGAACTTGAAATCTCCATCTCCATAGAGCAGGTCAGCAGCAGGAAGCATGAAGTGCTCTAAAACTTGCTGGTAGACGGCTGCGTTGACCCTGGATCTCAGGAAACAGAGTGGACCGACACCAGCAGATGACATGGCACCCCAAACCATCACTGATGGTGGAAACTTTACACTAGACTTCAGGCAACGTGGATCCTGTGCCTCTCCTGTCTTCCTCCAGACTCTGGGACCTCGATTTCCAAAGGAAATGCAAAATTTGCATGGTTGGGTGATGGTTTGGGGTGCCATGTCATCTGCTGGTGTCGGTGTCTACATTAAAACATTCTTCTTCATACTGCATTAATATATGCTACTTTTAAACTTTCGTGCAGAGAAGGAAACCACAACTAAAATAATCACTATTTTTTTTCATACGGTGTTGATCTGGAAATGTTTGCCTCGGCATTTTGATGGTGTGGACGTGCGGCACCGAACGGAGATGTTGACGTGCGGAGTAAGCCCTCTTCATTGTCTAGCGGGTGACTTTTGAAATGATGCTACATATTAGCAGTGTAGTCGAGTGTCCTGGGTTCGCCTATACAGCGTACTTATCTAATAAAATAATAAAACGGGAGACATTAGAGCAGGTTCGGTAGCCACCGCTTCTTTAATGTCAACATCACACACCTCCTTCCACAACCACACACACCCTACGTCACAGCCCTACGGCAACAACTCTGGAGGGACAAAACTCCTCCTCCTTTCTAACACACTCCGGTAACTTGGGACACCCTGAACTGTTTGTTACAGCAGTAATGCTACTTTTTATAGCAACGCTTTTGCCCCACACTTGACAAATTACGGTTGTCTGTTCGACATATTCCCACTTGAAGCCAAACCACCGCCAGATGTTTTTCTTGGGAATTAATTATTCCTTCATTTGTTACCAGATTCGCACCTTCTTTCTCTCATATTACCGCTAGCATCACAGCTAACGTTAGCCATGCTGCTACCTCTCTGCTCGGGAAGGGCGTATACGTATGTGACGTATGACGTGACAGTATGTGACGTATGACGTGACAGTATGTGACGTATGACGTGACAGTATGTGACGTATGACGTGACAGTATGTGACGTATGTAAGAAGGTGCGCTTGCTGTCTGTGAGAGGGAGACACAAGAAAGAGTGAGTGTAGTGTAATGTCCGCAGCTAAAAGCAACTGCGTGGGAACGTATACTCGATATCACGATATAGTCATTTTCTATATCGCACAGAGACAACCCCGCGATATATCGCGTATATCGATATATCGCCCAGCCCTAACAGGAAGTAACTAAAAATTAACAGGAAGTAACTAGTCCTCGGTCCCCACTTGGCCCTGGTTCTAGTCCTTGGTCCCAAGTATGTCTCGTCGTCTGTCCCCACTTGACCCCGGGTTTAGTTTTTTAAAAAAAAGTTAAAAAAGTTAAAAAAAAGTTTTTAAAAAGTTTTTAAAAAAGTTAAAAATATTTTAAAAAAAAATAATAATAATAATAATAATTAAAAAAAATTAAAAATATGTTTTTAAAAATTTTTTTTTTTTAAAGTTTTTTTAATGTGTAATTGTTTTAATTTTTTTTTAATTTTTTTAAACAATTTTAACAATTAACATTTTTTTTTAGGGTTAAGGTTAGGGTTAGGGTTAGGGTTAGGGTTAGGGTTAAGATTAGGGTTAGGGTTAGGGTAAAAAAAAATTTAAAAAGTTAAAAAAAAGTTTTTAAAAAAAATAAATAAAATAAATTAAAAAAATGTAAAAAATTTAAAATATTTAAAAATATTTAAAAATATTTTTTTTTTAAATTAAAAAAAATTAAAAATTAAAAAAAATTAAAAATTAAAAAAAATTACAAAAATTTAAAAAAATGTTTAAAAAAAAATTAAATTTTTTTTTTTTTAATTAAAAAAAAAAAAATTTAAATTTTTTTTTTTTAATTAAAAAAAATTACAAAAAAATGTTTTAAGTTGAAACATGATTTTCAAGGTAAAAAATGATTTTCAATATTTTTTAATTTTAAAAAAATGTTTTTAAATGTTTTTATTTTTTTAATTTGTAAAAATTTTTTAGATTTTTTAAAAACTTTTTAAATTTTTTTTAAACAATTTTAACAACATTTTTTTTAGGGTTAAGGTTAGGGTTAGGGTTAGGGTTAAGATTAGGGTTAGGGTTAGGGTTAGGTTTAGGGTTAAGATTAGGGTTAGGGTTAGGGTAAAAAAAAATTTAAAAAAATGTTTTTATAAAAAGTTAAAAATATTAAAAAAATTAAAAAAAAATTAAAATTTAAAATTTTTTAAAAAAAATGTAAAAATTAATTTAAATTTTTTTTTTTAATTAAAAAAATTAAAAAAAAAAAAAAATTATTTTTTTTAAAAAAATAATTAAAAACAATTAAAAACAATAAAAAAAAAATAAAAAAAAATGTTTAAATAAAAAAAACTTTTATTTTTTTTTAAGTTAAAACATGATTTTCAAGGTGAAAAATGATTTTCAAGGTAAAAAATTTTTTCAAGGTAACATTTTTTTTTTAAGGTTAAGGATTTTCAAGGTAAACAATAAAAAAATGTTTTCAAGGTTAACGATTTTCAAGGTAAACAAATGATTTGGCCCCGGGTGTGTCTAGTCCTCAGCCCCCACTTGGCCCCGGGTGTGTCTAGTCCTCGGTCCCCACTTGGCCCCAGGTGTGTCTAGTCCTCGGTCCCCACTTGGCCCCGGGTGTGTGTAGTCCTCGGCCCCGGGTGTGTGTAGTCCTCGGTCCCCACTTGGCCCCGGGTGTGTGTAGTCCTCGGTCCCCACTTGGCCCCGGGTGTGTGTAGTCCTCGGCCCCCACTTGGCGAGTGTTGAGAAGGTGTTGTGCGTCCAGCAGGAGCCGCTGTGCCAGGACAACTTTGAGGGCTACGTGGAGACGCTGACCCACATGTTCACCAACAAGGACCCAGAGAACCGGGCCCTGCTGGAGTCCATCAACCAGGCGGTGAAGGGAATCGAGGTGTGAGGAAAGAATCTTCTTCTGCCGGCCATCTTTCTTTCTTTCTTTCTTTCTTTCTTTCTTTCTCCATTTCTTGGCTCTTCTCCCGCCTGCATGTTGCTTTTGGGACTTTGGGCCATGAGAACATATCCTGTGATGATCATGTTAGTGTTCAGTAGTTCCACACTTTAATGTGACTAGATATTGATGATCTCCTCCTTTTATTCTGTTACTTTCCTCTGCACTGATGAACAAAGGACATATTTTAAGATATCAACTATGAATTGTTTTATAAAGTTATTTATTTAAAATGCTGGCATCTTTTTACAGTAAATGCAAACATTTTGTATATGAAGGTTTTGAAACAAGCTTTTTATTTATGTATTTATTGGTGCTTCTGTTCTTATGATTTGGGACCACTGATGTGTTGGACTACTTTGCAGTTGACTCAAAATATTCAAGTGCACTAATTTGTTGCTGAACAAAGTGATGCTGGTTTTGGTTTTGTGATGACGACTGTGTGTGTGGACTCTGTGCTAGTTTTTCAATAAACCTCCACTAACTAATTACTCTGTGCTACTTTTTCAATAAACCTCCACTAACTAATTACTCTCTGCTACTTTTTCAATAAACCTCCACTAACTAATTACTCTGTGCTACTTTTTCAATAAACCTCCACTAACTAATTACTCTGTGCTACTTTTTCAATAAACCTCCACTAACTAATTACTCTGTGCTACTTTTTCAATAAACCTCCACTAACCAATTACTCTGTGCTACTTTTTCAATAAACCTCCACTAACCAATTACTCTGTGCTACTTTTTCAATAAACCTCCACTAACTAATTACTCTGTGCTACTTTTTCAATAAACCTCCACTAACTAATTACTCTGTGCTACTTTTTTAATAAACCTCCACTAACTAATTACTCTCTGCTACTTTTTCAATAAACCTCCACTAACTAATTACTCTGTGCTACTTTTTCAATAAATAGTTTTTCAATAAACCTCCACTAACTAATTACTCTGTGCTACTTTTTCAATAAACCTCCACTAACTAATTACTCTGTGCTACTTTTTCAATAAACCTCCACTAACTAATTACTCTGTGCTACTTTTTCAATAAACCTCCACTAACTAATTACTCTGTGCTACTTTTTCAATAAACCTCCACTAACTATTTACTCTGTGCTAGTTTTTCAATAAACCTCCACTAACTAATTACTCTGTGCTAGTTTTTCAATAAACCTCCACTAACTAATTACTCTGTGCTACTTTTTCAATAAACCTCCACTAACTAATTACTCTGTGCTACTTTTTCAATAAACCTCCACTAACTATTTACTCTGTGCTAGTTTTTCAATAAACCTCCACTAACTAATTACTCTGTGCTAGTTTTTCAATAAACCTCCACTAACTAATTACTCTGCTACTTTTTCAATAAACCTCCACTAACTAATTACTCTGTGCTACTTTTTCAATAAACCTCCACTAACTAATTACTCTGTGCTACTTTTTCAATAAACCTCCACTAACTAATTACTCTGCTACTTTTTCAATAAACCTCCACTAACTAATTACTCTGTGCTACTTTTTCAATAAACCTCCACTAACTAATTACTCTGTGCTACTTTTTCAATAAACCTCCACTAACTAATTACTCTGCTACTTTTTCAATAAACCTCCACTAACTAATTACTCTGTGCTACTTTTTCAATAAACCTCCACCAACTAATTACTCTGCTAGTTTTTCAATAAACCTCCACTAACTAATTACTCTGTGCTACTTTTTCTATAAACCTCCACTAACTAATTACTCTGTGCTACTTTTTCAATAAACCTCCACTAACTAATTACTCTGTGCTACTTTTTCAATAAACCTCCACTAACTAATTACTCTGTGCTACTTTTTCAATAAACCTCCACTAACTAATTACTCTGTGCTACTTTTTCAATAAACCTCCACTAACTAATTACTCTGTGCTACTTTTTCAATAAACCTCCACTAACTAATTACTCTGTGCTACTTTTTCAATAAACCTCCACTAACTAATTACTCTGTGCTACTTTTTCAATAAACCTCCACCAACTAATTACTCTGTGCTACTTTTTCAATAAACCTCCACTAACCCTGTTTGGGTCCCACATCAACCTTAAGAAAGTCAATGACTTCACTATAAAAGCGGGTGACATTGTTATCACCAGGAAAGATGAGGTCACCTACCTAGGTTCCATTCTAGAGGCTAATCTTTCCTGTGATCAAATGGCAACCAAGGTCATCAAAAAGGTCAACCAACGAACGAGATTTCTCTACAGAATCTCCTCTCTGGTCAACAAAAGCACCATGAAGATTCTGGCGGGAACTCTCGTTCAACCCTTTTCCCATTACGCATGCACCTCCTGGTACCCTAGCACCTCCAAAACCCTCAAATCTAAACTCCAAACATCCCAGAACAAGCTAGTCAGATTACTTCTAGACCTCCACCCCAGATCACACCTCACTCCTACCCACTTCTCCAAAGTGGGCTGGCTCAGGGTGGAGGACAGAGTAAAACAACTTGCACTGAGCCTGGTCTATAAAATCCACTACACCTCCCTGATACCGAAGTACATGTCAAACTACTTCCTTAACCACAACACCAGGGGGAGCTCCACTAACCACGTTAAACCCAGATTCTGATCTAACAAAGGTCTTAACTCATTCTCTTTCTATGCCACATCAATGTGGAATGCACTCCCAACAGGTATAAAAGAAAGGGCATCTCTATCCTCCTTCAAAAGCACACTAAAACACCTCCAGGCAACTTCAACCCTTGACTAACACCTTCCCAGATTGTAAATAATCAAATGTATATACTTGTTCTTATGCTTTCTGAACTCTATGTCCACTACTTGCTGTACATATCCTACCAAGTCAGACCTACACTGTTTCAATGTCCATTTCTCTGATGATACAATTGTTGATGACTGAAGTGCTGATATCAACCAAACCCTCCTCATCCCACCCCCCGGATTGTAAATATTGTAAATAATTCAATGTATATACTCTGATGATGAACTTGTGTGATGACTGTATTATGATGATAGTATATATTTGTACCATGAATTGATTAACGTGGACCCCGACTTAAACAAGTGTAAAAACTTATTGGGGTGTTACCATTTAGTGGTCAATTGTACGGAATATGTACTGTACTGTGCAATCTACTAATACAAGTTTAAAAATCAATCAATCAATCAATCAGCATATGCGTTGAGCTCTTATTTTGAAGGCGCTAAGAGCGGAAGTGGTGACACGTTGTGGTGGAGCAGTTTTGGAAATAAAGGAAATAAAAGTGGTCCTCATGTAAAACTGGCATACTTGCCAACCTTGAGACCTCCGATTTCGGGAGATGGAGGGTGGGGGGCGTGGTCGGGGGTGGGGCAGGGCGTGGTTGGGGGCGTGGCTAAAAGGGGAGGAGTATATTGACAACTAGAATTCACCAAGTCAAGTATTTCATATATATATATATATATATATATATATATATATATATCCTGAAAATATGCAAACAAAACTGTGTTTAGATAATTGATACTTCAAACTTGCATAAATAAATATTAAGGAATATAACATAACTTGGCTTCTGAGAGCTTCAAAATGTAATGAATAAAATGCTAAAGTTGTTGATAAACAAGCAATTATTTTAATAATTAAATATGGTCATTTTAAATGAATTATTATGATCATTTAAAATTAATTATTTCAAATATGTTTATTTTAATGTATAATTCTATGGCTGGATGTAATAAGGAGTCAGAAAAAATACAAATAAAAATACAATTAATTTTTGATGTTTTTAGCAAAATATAGTAAAAATTTATTTTGTTTTTTTAATTAATAAATATATTTATTTTTAGGTAAGATAAACATAATAATACAATTTATCTCTAGTCTGGATGATTTAGTTCTTGTCACCCTGTTGTCCTCCCGTCGTGAAAAAAGGCTGTCCTCACTCAGGTCCGCATGGAGTTGGAGGGGGTGTGGCCTCCAGCTCCGGCTGAAAATCGGGAGATTTTCGGGAGAGGCAATGAATTTCGGGAGTCTCCCGGAAAA
Organism: Nerophis lumbriciformis; assembly: GCF_033978685.3. Lineage (NCBI taxonomy): Eukaryota > Metazoa > Chordata > Actinopteri > Syngnathiformes > Syngnathidae > Nerophis > Nerophis lumbriciformis. The sequence goes on from NC_084548.2 coordinate 78,599,065, forward strand.
TTCGGGAGGGTTGGCAAGTATGAAAACTGGAGCCTCCGTGTTTGTTATTGTGTGTTGTTCTACAGTACAGGCGACATATATCAACCCTCGGTTACATTAGTGGCAGCGGTGGGATTTAGGTCCCGCAAAAGAAAGACGTCTAATCATCGTAAAGTTCAGCTAGCTCCATCTCAGTTAGCCGCAGCTAGCAACGGCGGAGCTTCGTCTTGTCAGAAAGCACGAAGACTTCTTTCATCTTGCTGCTGTCCTCTGAGTAATGTGGAATAAAGGCGAGGACCCGCTGGACTATATAGCTAGCTAGTAGCTTCAGAGAGCAACGTGGAGAAAGATCTTTCGCCAGTAATGTAAAGATTGAACTCCGCTCCACCACAACGTGTCACCACTTCCGCTCTTAGCGCCTTCGAAATAAGAGCTCAAGGCATATACTGTATAACAGCTTATAACAGGAACTTACTCACAAAGAGGCAAGTCCATAAAAATAAGTTACACTATGATGAAAACGAAACTTTTTAAATTCGATTAATGAACGATGTGGACCTGTTACACGTTTTAATTTTGAAGTGTGGATGTCAATAATTTAAGGTTTGTGAAAGATCGTTTTAAAAATAGTACCATTTCTAGCTTGATTTTTTAGCGCATGCGCACGTCCGACGCGGCGCGTGATGCGTCTTGTGAGCTAACATCCTATTTGAAGGGCTCGTAAATGATGGGATAATTAATCGTGCACAAAACTATTATACACATACGGTTTATGTATATTTCTAAATCATTCTGTAAATGTTAAGCTGAATATTTATTGCATACTTGCCAACCTTGAGACCTCCGATTTCGGGAGGTGGGGGGTGGGGGCGTGGTCAGGGTGGGGCGGGGCGTGGTTGGGGGCGTGGTTAAGAGGGGAGGAGTATATTGACAGCTAGAATTCACCAAGTCAAGTATTTCATACATACATACATACATACATACATACATACATATATATATATATATATATATATATATATATATATATATATATATATATATATATCACTTTCAACCTGAGAAATAACAGCTACCAACCATTCACGAAACCCAACACAACACTCCAATACGTGCACCATGACAGCAACCACCCACCCACCACCACGAAAAGAATACCTACCGGAATCAATAAAAGGCTATCGATGCTGTCATCTAGCAAAGCTGAATTTGACCAAGCAACCCCCCCGTACCAAAAAGCCCTTGATGAAAGCGGATACAATTTCACCCTCACCTATGAACCCACGCCAGGAAACCAGCCAAAAAAGAACAGAAAACGAAACGACATCATCTGGTACAACCCCCCATACAGCAAAAACGTCTCAACGAACATTGGACACAAATTCCTCAATCTGATTGACAAACACTTTCCCAAAGACAACACCCTAAGAAAAGTATTCAACAAGAACAACATTAAATTGAGCTACAGCTGCATGAACAATATACGACAAATCATCTCAAACCACAACAAAACAATTGCAAATGAGCCGTCGACCCCCGGACAGAGCGACTCCAAAACCAACAAAGGATGTAACTGTCGAAAGAAACCTGATTGCCCCCTCAACGGGGGGTGCTTACAAACATCAGTTGTCTACCAATCTAAGGTAATACGCAAGGACATTAACACATCCGACACATATGTAGGATTAACCGAGGGAGAATTCAAAACCAGATGGAACAATCACAAGGCTTCTTTCAGGAACAAAAACCTGCGAAATACCACAGAACTCAGCAAACACATTTGGGACCTCAAAGACAATAATGTTGAATATTCAATAACATGGCAAATTCTTGCATCCAGCACACCTTACAATAGTGGTAATAAAAGATGCAACCTATGCTTGAAAGAGAAACTGTTTATTATTTACCGTCCAGACCTGTCATCCCTCAACAAGCGCAGCGAAATTGTAACAACATGCCGCCATAGACGGAAACACCTCCTAGGTAACACATGAGCCAATCACCACGCCCCTAGGCCAGCCTGTACCCACCCACTCTGTGCCCTATATAAACCATGGTATGTGAATGCTCCCATTAAAATCTCCTGATGATTGAGGGTACCCCCCCTCATGAAACAGGCCTGTAGAGATGAAATAGTCTTGTGATTTTTTTTCCCACACATACATATATATATATATATATATATATATATATATATATATATATATATATATATATATATATATATATAGATAGATAGATATCTACATCCTGAAAATATGCAAACAAAACTGTGTTTAGATAATTGATACTTCAAACTTGCATAAATAAATATTAAGGAATATAACATAACTTGGCTTCTGAGAGTTTCAAAATGTAATGAATAAAATGCTAAAGTTGTTGATAAACAAGCAATTATTTTAATAATTAAATATGGTCATTTTAAATGAATTATTATAATTTAAAATCAATTATTTCAAATATGTTTATTTTAATGTATAATTCTATGGCTGGATGTAATAAGGAGTCACGAAAAAATACAAATAAAAATACAATTAATTTTGATGTTTTTAGCAAAATACAGTAAACATTTTTTTTTTTTTTAATTAATAAATATATTTATTTTTAGGTAAAATAAACATAATAATACAATTTATCTCTAGTCTGGATGATTTAGTTCTTGTCACCCTGTTGTCCTCCCGTCATGAAAAAAGGCTGTCCTCACTCAGGTCCGCATGGAGCTGGAGGGGGCGTGGCCTCCAGCTCCGGCTGAAAATCGGGAGATTTTCGGGAGAATATTTGTCCCGGGAGGTTTTCGGGAGAGGCGCTGAATTTCGGGAGTCTCCCGGAAAATTCGGGAGGGTTGGCAAGTATGATTTATTGACGTTTCTGGGACGGTCATTTGAGACCATAGTGTGAGACACACCGCTGCACTTTTTAACTCCTTAATGCCACCTACAGGACTGGAGTTGAACTACATCTCTACACCTCTTTTGTGCTCATTAGTTTTCTAAGAAGCGTCTCTTTCACCAACTCTGCACAACTGGTTTACTCCCACACTCCGCAAGTTAAAAACAAAGAGACGCCAACTTGAACGTCCATCCATCCATCTTCTTCCGCTTATCCGAGGTCGGGTCGCGGGGGCAGCAGCCTAAGCAGGGAAGCCCAGACTTCCCTCTCCCCAGCCACTTCGTCCAGCTCCTCCCGGGGGATCCCGAGGCGTTCCCAGGCCAGCCGGGAGACATAGTCTTCCCAACGTGTCCTGGGTCTTTCCCGTGGTCTCCTACCGGTCGGACGTGCCCGAAACACAGCGTTCGGGTGGCATCCTGACCAGATGCCCGAACCACCTCATCTGGCTCCTCTCCATGTGGAGGAGCAGCGGCTTTACTTTGAGTTCCTCCCGGATGACAGAGCTTCTCACCCTATCTCTAAGGGAGAGCCCCGCCACCCGGTGGAGGAAACTCATTTGGGCCGCTTGTACCCGTGATCTTGTCCTTTCGGTCATGACCCAAAGTTCATGACCATAGGTGAGGATGGGAACGTAGATTGACCGGTAAATCGAGAGCTTTGCCTTCTGGCTCAGCTCCTTCTTCACCACAACGGATCGATACAGCGTCCGCATTACTGAAGACGCCGCACCGATCCGCCTGTCCATCTCACCATCCACTCTTCCCTCACTCGTGAACAAGACTCCGAGGTACTTGATCTCCTCCCCAAACCGCAGATGGCACTCCACCCTTTTCCGGGCGAGAACCATGGACTCGGATTTGGAGGTGCTGATTCCCATCCCAGTTGCTTCACACTCGGCTGCGAACCAATCCAGTGAGAGCTGAAGATCTTGGCCAGATGAGCAAAAAGCAGAGACCTAATCCTGCAGCCACCAAACCAGATACCCTCAACGCCCTGACTGCGCCTAGAAATTCTGTCCATAAAGGTTATGAACAGAATCGGTGACAAAGGGCAGCCCTGGCGGAGTCCAACCCTCACTGGAAACGTGTCCGACTTACTGCCGGCAATGCGGACCAAGCTCTGACACTGATCATACAGGGAGCGGACTGCCACAATAAGACAGTCCGTTACCCCATACTCTCTGAGCACTCCCCACAGTACATGGTCGAATGCCTTCTCCAAGTCCACAAAGCACATGTAGACTGGTTGAGCAAACTCCCATGCACCCTCAAGGACCCTGCCGAGAGTATAGAGCTGGTCCATAGTTCCACGACCAGGACGAAAACCACACTGTTCCTCCTGAATCCGAGGTTCGACTATCCGGCGTAGCCTCCTTTCCAGTACACCTGAATAGACCTTACCGGGAAGGCTGAGGAGTGTGATCCCACGATAGTTAGAACACACCCTCCGGTTCCCCTTCTTAAAGAGAGGAACCACCACCCCGGTCTGCCAATCCAGAGGTACCGCCCCCGATGTCCACGCGATGTTGCAGAGTCTTGTCAACCAAGACAGCCCCACAGCATCCAGAGCCTTAAGGAACTCCGGGCGGATCTCAACTTGAACGTCTTTACAAAAGAACTGGTCTCACTGTACACAAGGACATGTACATCCAACACTACAAAGACTGCCTAAACAACACCAAATCATCCTACTACACAACTTTCATCAGTTCTAATGAAGGCAACTCCAAGACACTTTTTTTCTATTCTTGGCAAAATTTCAAATCCTCCGCACTCACTTCCCTCTCATGTGGCCTCAACTTCTTTTTGTTGTTCCTTTATGCAAGTTTTTATTTCCAAAATCACCAACAACTTCCTTCTTCTTCTCCTCAACCCCAGTTCACCTCCCTGCCTCCCTCATCCATTCATTTTCTAGTGTTTCACTGCCTTCTCAGTTGGACATCACTGCACTTATCCGTGGATCCAAGCCATCCACCTGTCTTTTAGATCCCCTCTAGAGATGCGCGGTTTGCGGGCACAACCGCGGAGTCTGCGGATTATCCGCGGATCGGGCGGATGAAATTAAAAAAAATTAGATTTTATCCGCGGGTCGGGTCGGACGGTTGAAAAAAAAAAAAATGAGATTTTAAATAGATTCAGGCGGGTGGCAGTTAAACCAATTGGTAAATATATATACATAGTTAAATGTTGTTACCCACATACGCAAAACGAGCAGGCACCTGCAGCATATGCCACAACAGAAGAAAGAAAAAAAAAGAGATGGACACTTTTACGGAGCGGAGAAGGGACGCCTTGCCGGGGTCCGGGACCGAGGCCCCTTCCCCCGAGAGGGCCCCACCGGGAGCCGTAGCTGAGGCGATCCGCGAGAAGGGCCCGACGCACGTCCAGGGTCACCACCGCGCCCACCGCACCGACACCCCGCCTCGTCCGCCTTCGCCGCGGCCGGCGTCACGCGCAGCAGGTAAGCAGCTTACCTGCCCGCCACCCCCGTGGCCGGGGTCTCGTAACAGGGGTCACTCCGCGCGCTCCGCCCGCGCAGCTTACCTGCCCGCCACCCCTGTTGCCGGGGGCGCGTAACAGGGGTCACTCCACGCGCAGTGCGCTCACGAAAGGGGTGGGGCTCACCCTGGTTGATATAGACAGCAGGACGGTGGCCATGGAAGTCGGAACCCGCTAAGGAGTGTGTAACAACCCACCTGCCAAATCAACTAGCCCTGAAAATGGATGGCGCTGGAGCGTCGGGCCCATACCCGGCCGTCGCCGGCAGCGAGACGCGCTTGGAGGTGCGCTCAGCGCGGCTCCCATATGATTGCGCACTGGTGTGCGTCTGGGTCGTGACAGCGTGGCACGCAAATGTCTGTGCTGCATTGGATCAGTCTCCTTTCTTTAACAGGCAAAAGCTTTATAACCTCACTAACGCCTTGCATCATCTATATTAGATATATAACAACGGGCGGGTGCGGTTCTGATCAAATGTTACATCGGGTGGATGGCGGATGGTTGACGACTTTCTGATGCGGTTGCGGATGAAATAATTGCCTATCCGCGCATCTCTAATCCCCTCCCTACTGCTTTGGTGAAAGTCTGCCTCGCCTCACTGATCCACCTCATCACCAACATCATCCATTCTTCTCTCACTACTGGAATTGTTCCCTCTGCTTTCAAAACAGCAGCCAAAACACAAATTTAAAAAAAACCAGGCTCAGATCCAAATAATTTTAATAATCTTCGTCCAATTTCAAATCTGCCATTCATCTCAAAAATCCTTGAAAAAACTGTCTCCTCCCAACTACACTTAAATAACCTACAGGTAAAAGCCAGTAAATTAGAATATTTTGAAAAACTTGATTTATTTCAGTAATTGCATTCAAAAGGTGTAACTTGTACATTATATTTATTCATTGCACACAGACTGATGCATTCAAATGTTTATTTCATTTAATTTTGATGATTTGAAGTGGCAACAAATGAAAATCCAAAATTCCGTGTGTCACAAAATTAGAATATTACTTAAGGCTAATACAAAAAAGGGATTTTTAGAAATGTTGGCCAACTGAAAAGTATGAAAATGAAAAATATGAGCATGTACAATACTCAATACTTGGTTGGAGCTCCTTTTGCCTCAATTACTGCGTTAATGCGGCGTGGCATGGAGTCGATGAGTTTCTGGCACTGCTCAGGTGTTATGAGAGCCCAGGTTGCTCTGATAGTGGCCTTCAACTCTTCTGCGTTTTTGGCTCTGGCATTCTGCATCTTCCTTTTCACAATACCCCACAGATTTTCTATGGGGCTAAGGTCAGGGGAGTTGGCGGGCCAATTTAGAACAGAAATACCATGGTCCGTAAACCAGGCACGGGTAGATTTTGCGCTGTGTGCAGGCGCCAAGTCCTGTTGGAACTTGAAATCTCCATCTCCATAGAGCAGGTCAGCAGCAGGAAGCATGAAGTGCTCTAAAACTTGCTGGTAGACGGCTGCGTTGACCCTGGATCTCAGGAAACAGAGTGGACCGACACCAGCAGATGACATGGCACCCCAAACCATCACCCAACCATGCAAATTTTGCATTTCCTTTGGAAATCGAGGTCCCAGAGTCTGGAGGAAGACAGGACAGGCACAGGATCCACGTTGCCTGAAGTCTAGTGTAAAGTTTCCACCATCAGTGATGGTTTTGGGTGCCATGTCATCTGCTGGTGTCGGTCCACTCTGTTTCCTGAGATCCAGGGTCAACGCAGCAGTCTACCAGCAAGTTTTAGAGCACTTCATGCTTCCTGCTGCTGACCTGCTCTATGGAGATGGAGATTTCAAGTTCCAACAGGACTTGGCGCCTGCACACAGCGCAAAATCTACCCGTGCCTGGTTTACGGACCATGGTATTTCTGTTCTAAATTGGCCCGCCAACTCCCCTGACCTTAGTCCCATAGAAAATCTGTGGGGTATTGTGAAAAGGAAGATGCAGAATGCCAGACCCAAAAACGCAGAAGAGTTGAAGGCCACTATCAGAGCAACCTGGGCTCTCATAACACCTGAGCAGTGCCAGAAACTCATCGACTCCATGCCACGCCTCATTAACGCAGTAATTGAGGCAAAAGGAGCTCCAACCAAGTATTGAGTATTGTACATGCTCATATTTTTCATTTTCATACTTTTCAGTTGGCCAACATTTCTAAAAATCCCTTTTTTGTATTAGCCTTAAGTAATATTCTAATTTTGTGACACACGGAATTTTGGATTTTCATTTGTTGCCACTTCAAATCATCAAAATTAAATGAAATAAACATTTGAATGCATCAGTCTGTGTGCAATGAATAAATATAATGTACAAGTTACACCTTTTGAATGCAATTACTGAAATAAATCAAGTTTTTCCAAAATATTCTAATTTACTGGCTTTTACCTGTATATGAACAATTCCAGTCTGGTGTCCGCCCCCTGCACAGCACTGAAACAGCATTAGTAAAAATGACAAACAATCTCCTCCTGGCAGCTGATTCTGGTCTTCTCACTATCCTAATCCTCTTAGATCTCACACACTGTCCTCCTCCATAGATTGCACAGTATTGGCATCACAAGCACACCCCTTCACTGGTTTAGATCATATCTCTCCGACCGCACTCAGATTGTTCAACTCCGTTCATTCAAATCCCCTCCGTCTCCCGTTTCCTCTGGCGTCCCCCAGGGCTCTGTTCTTGGTCCCCTGCTTTTTACCATTTACATTCTTCCCCTGGGCAATATTTTCCGTAAATTTAAAATACATTTTCACTGTTATGCGCAGGGCCGGTCCGTGGCATAGGCCGTATAGGCAAATGCTAAGGGCGCCGTCCATCAGGGGGCGCCACGCCAGTGCCACAAATGTTGGAAAAAAAAAAAAGAAAAAAAAAAGTTGGTATTATTATTTCTAAATACAAAAAAAAAACACCCACGTTAATTAAAATGCAAAGTAAAGCCTATTTAATAGAAATATTATTTGTTACAACATTACGCCCCCTCCCTTCCCGTATCATGACTCTTTTTGGACGTCACCACATCAAAAAATCAACACAAGATGTCAAAACGGCCAAAACTGTCAGGTGCCCAGGGAAGAAAAAGGAGAAAAGAAGAGGAGTAGAAACGAGAAAAGACAGAGGTAGCAGGTAGGTAACGTTAGCCTACATGAAATTATTTGTCTGTTACAGAATGTGATAGTAACCTGGCTTTTTAGCATTAAGCTAATGTTACATGATTCGGCAATTGCTAATCAATAAATAGCGAGTTCTGTTTTAACGTCGGGTTAATATTGTGGAGGGGGCTAAATTGTTATGGAAAATAATAATGTAACGTTAGGTAATTACAGTACTCCCACCTTACATTCCTCAGGGACATTTGTATTAGATCTTTTAAGCAGGTGTTTTTTGTTTACATTGTTATTGCCTTCTGGTTAGCTAATGTTTGCCCTGCAGGTAATAGTCACTTTTCCACCCCTTTATATATTAGGTATTGTTGTAAGTTAAAAAAAAAAAAAAAGGTCAAAGACAAAGCTATTCGGTTTCTTGTGAGTATATACACTTCACTGCCGATGTGGGGGGGGCGCCACCTAAAATCTTGCCTAGGGCACCAGATTGGTTAGGGCCGGGCCTGGTTATGCGGATGACACTCAGCTCTACATCTCCTCCAAACCAACGGCCTCTCTTCCTCCTTCCTCCCTTACAGACTGCCTCAGTCAACTCAAGCAGTGGTTCTCATCCAATTTCCTTCAACTCCATACTAATAAAACCGAAATCCTACTTGTCGGTACAAAAACCAACAGCTTGTTCATTACTCTCTGCAGTTCCTCTGTCTCTGTCTCACCCTCCTCCCAAGTCAAGAGTCTGGGTGTCATCCTCGACAGCACTCTCTCCTTTCAAGCCCACATAAACAACATTACCCGGTCTGCTTACTTTCATCTTCGGAACATTAATCGTCTTCGCCCATCCCTTACCCCTCATACTGCTGCCATACTAGTCCACAGCCTGGTCACCTCTCGCCTGGACTACTGCAACTCTCTCCTGTTTGGTCTCCCTCACAAGTCACTTCACAAACTTTAGCTTCTCCAGAACTCTGCAGCCCGGATAATCAGCAGAAGCCCTTCAATCCAGCACATCAGCCCTGTTCTGCAGCAACTCCACTGGCTAGCCATCAAACATCGCATCCACTTTAAAATAATTCTCACTTTCAAAGTCATCCATAACCTCCCTCTATCATATCTCTCTGACCTGATCCATGTTGCCACGCCCTCACGGTCCCTAAGATCCTCTTCATCCATCCATCTCACTGTCCCTTTATTTCAAGTGTCCACCATGGGTGCCCGAGCTTTCAGCCGCTCTGCCCCACATCTTTGGAACTCTTTGCCACCAGACCTTCGCAACTTAGGTTCAATATCCCTCTTCAAATCAAGACTCAAAACACACATTGGAACTCTTTGCCACCAGACCTTCAGATTCAATTAGAGATTCTTTGCCACCAGACCTTCAGATTCAATATCCCTCTTCAAATCAAGACTCAAAACACACATTGGAACTCTTTGCCACCAGACCTTCGCAACTTAGATTCAATATCCCTCTTCAAATCAAGACTCAAAACACACCTATTCCTGACTGCTTATTCATTGTAATCATCTTTTTTTTTCTCTTTGTTGTTGTTTTTTATCCAATTTGATTTTATTGTGATTTTGTACGGTGTCCTTGAGTGCCCAGAAAGGTGCCTTATAAATAAAATTGATTATTATTAATTGGCAGATTTTGAACAAGTGAATGGATCACTGCCTAAATATTATTTTTGGGGGAGGAAGGCCTGCTGACACCCATACTAACAAGTACCGGTACTTTTTTCACCAAAGTACCACCTCAGAAAACACTTGGCTGTCCAAATACCACCATAATGACATTATAATACAGTAGTGTAGTAGACTTAAGTATTCATTAAGTACCACCATAATGACAACATTAAATACAGTAGTGTAGTAGACCTAAGTATTCATTAAGTACCACCATAATGACAACATTAAAATACAGTAGTGTAGTAGACCTAAGTATTCATTAGGTACCACCATAATGACATTAAATACAGTAGTGTAGTAGACCTAAGTATTCATTAAGTACCACCATAATGGCAACATTAAAAAAAAATGCAGTAGCGTAGTAGGCCTAAGTATTCATTAAGTACCACCATAATGACAACATTAAATACAGTAGTGTAGTAGACCTAATTATTCATTAAGTACCACCATATTGACAACATTAAATACAGTAGTGTAGTAGACCTAAGTATTCATTAAGTACCACCATATTGACATTAAATACAGTAGTGTAGTAGACCTAAGTATTCATTAAGTACCACCATAATGACAACATTAAATACAGTAGTGTAGTAGACTTAAGTATTCATTAAGTACCACCATAATGACATTATAATACAGTAGTGTAGTAGACTTAAGTATTCATTAAGTACCACCATAATGACAACATTAAATACAGTAGTGTAGTAGACCTAAGTATTCATTAAGTACCACCATAATGACATTAAATACAGTAGTGTAGTAGACCCAAGTATTCATTAAGTACCACCATAATGACATTAAATACAGTAGTGTAGTAGACCTATGTATTCATTAAGTACCACCATATTGACAACATTAAAATATAGTGTAGTAGACCTAAGTATTCATTAAGTACCACCATAATGACAACATTAAATACAGTAGTGTAGTAGACCTAAGTATTCATTAAGTACCACCATAATGACAACATTAAATACAGTAGTGTAGTAGACCTAAGTATTCATTAAATACCACCATAATGACATTAAAATACAGTAGTGTAGTAGACCCAAGTATTCATTAAGTACCACCATAATGACATAATACGGTAGTGTAGTAGACCTAAGTATTCATTAAGTACCACCATAATGACAACATTAAATACAGTA